>NC_056458.1:39026541-39326541 GCF_018296145.1 Oncorhynchus tshawytscha | reverse complement strand
TTTCCAAAAGCTTTATTTCCAAATGCACAGGTTACACAGAACCCAAACCGGCTGCACTCGTGCGCCATCGTGCATAAATGTATTTTGTCCCCCTACACCAAACGCGATCACGACACGCAGGTTAAAATATCAAATCAAACTCTGAACCAATGACATTAATTTGGCGACAGCTCAAAAAGCATTAAACATGCAATTTAGCTAGTTAGCTTGCACTTGCTAGCTAATTTGTTATATTTAGCTAGCTTGCTGTTAATAGCTAATTTGTCCTGGAATATAAACATTGAGTTGTTCATTTACCTGAAATGCACAAGGTCCTCTACTCCGACAATTAATCCACACATAAAACGACCAACCGAATCGATTCTAGTCATCTCTCCTCCTTCCAGGCTTTTTCATCTTTGAACTTATATGGTGATTGGCATCTACACTGTTATAGTATTACCACGACAACCGGCAAAACATTTGTCTTTCAATCACCCACGTGGTTATAACCAATGAGGAGAAGGCATGTGGGTACCTGCTTCTATAAACCAATGAGGAGATGGGAGAGGCAGGACTTGCAGCGCGATCTGCATCAGAAGTAGAACGGACTTCTATTTTAGCCCTTGGCAACGCAGACGCTCGTTGGCGCGTGCGAGCAGTGTGGGTGCAATAATTGAATAACATGGATTTCTAAATTTATTTTGAGACGCTCGCGCACGCGACGTGTCCGGTCTGGTCAGCATGTTACTCAGCAGCAACATCAGCGTTCTCATCATCTCGTCTCCGGTCTGGGTTAGGCCATAATATCTCAACGCCACACAGTATGTTTGGTCTTGCCAGGCAGCGTGGGGAAAATGTCCTTATGTGCCTTAGAAAACCCTGGATATACTCCACAGACACATCACCACAGGCATCCACCATTGCCTCCAGGAGGTTTTACTGTGCAGAGGGGTTGCTGTCATACACTCTCCAACCCCATGCTGAGAAAAATTACTCAATCAGATTCAGAAATGGGGAATATGCTGGCAAAAAATAAAAACGATGAACCTGGGGTTGTCATTGAACCAGACGCGAACCAGAGCAGCCCGATGGAATCTCACGTTATAACAAATGACAACATATTGGGCTTCCTCTGGTTGCCCTGGCTCCCCTTCCTGTTGAATAATGTTATTGTGCAGCTGATTGAAGGAGTTGTGCCATGTTGTATGGACCCAATTTGACATGGCGGTGGAGGAAGCCACGATTGCTGATGGCTGCACATAGGGTGACGTTGCCTCCCGTCTGGCCAGGAACTTGTATTATGGCACGGTGACCAATGAGGTTGCGTCCCCTTTTGCACCTTTTTGTTAGGTTGAACCTGCCTTGTTGATGAAGATGTACTCCTGTGGGTCAGCCATGGCATCCAGCTAAAAGATTCTCTACAGAAGTCCAAAAACATACATTTTACTGTACTACAAATGCAGTACTGTAGTGTACTACTGTACTGGAATGAAAGATTGTGTCCTGCAGTTACTGTAACACATTACTATACAGTACTGTATTGATATGCTGGAGAGATGGGCCATACTCTACACACAAAAAATTCTGTACAGTATAGCAATTACCTGCACATATTGGAATCGTTGCTCCTTAACTCTGTGCTTATGTGGTTCTTCTAAACGATCCGGTCAATGGTGGTAATGCTGATGCTGTCAATTCCTTGGAAGACTACCTGGTTTTCAACGTTCTGGGTTTGAATGTCCCTCAAACAGTTGGCATTACTGTCAATCACCATATTCACCAGGGCAGTGTCCTGCTCAGCTCAACATTACATGTATCACAGTAACAACACGGCAAATTACCTGTTTTCCATTCAGAAAGTACGGACAATGGATGCAACCATCTAATGGCTTAGGTTTGGTTGTGCTAGCTGTCCAGCTTCTCTCATAGTCCTCCCATGTATGAGCATATGATGAACTAGGGTGACACCGATTTCATCTGAGATTACTTGTCTTTGTTGTTGTCGTCTTTGTCCTCGTCCTCTTCCTCTATGTTGTCTTGTAACTTGCATTGTTAGGATCCATTGTTCCAAAGCACATGGGTATGCCTCTAGGCCCGCCTCTAGGCCCTATTTATTGATCCTGGAATTCTGATTGGTGTGCTAACAATTTTGAGGCTTAGTGTTTGCACCTGAAGAAAGGTGTGCTCTTTGAGTTTAGGTTGTGATGACTTGAGTTAATTATATTGAGAGCATGTGTTTGCTGAATGAATATATAGTGCAATGAATGATATATTTGGCCACTTTTGCGTTAGGTTTTGCAGAAAGAGTTTTGAATATTGAAACATGTGTGGAAACATGTGACTAGTGTTTACGGTTAAGGGGAATGTGTGTGGGTTTTTGTGCTACAGGAACCAGTTTTTGTGTTTAAGCAAAAAAGAAAAACTGTTAATTGAATCATAATTGAATCAATGCAAATTTGCTGGATATGTACAGTGTTCAAAATAGCATTTGAAATGCATCATAATATTTGAATGCGTGTCTACAGTAAGGCACAACATGAGGCCATTAACCTAGGGTTTTAGCAGAACTACATTACCCATGAAAAATAAAAGCGAATCTACAAGGTAATTACAACATATAACCTAGTAGGCCGGAGACGGTCAACAGAGACAGGGAAACGTTGGTAAAAAAAATATGCGTTAGAGACTTTTTAATTAAGATAAATATGGTGGAAATTCATCAATCATCAAGTAGCGATCTTTGACTAATTAGCAACCCATACCTTTAATCCTGAATGGCCAATGGTCAGAATGTAGGCTACACTACATACAATGGGAATTATTCATATACGAGCAAACCGTTTTAGAACATGTGAGATTTTGCCATTCAGTGTCATACATTATGCAAATTAGTCTGGGGGCCAGTGTTGATGTAATATATCAAAATATAGAATATCTACCCTGAAAAAGTAATGGGAAAATGTTGCAGGTGGTGTACAAAACTCTGTTCTAATACCACCAATAATATCATCAAAGTGACAGAAATCAAATCACAAGTACTATTTCAACAAGAACTATAAAGGAGGTCCCTCTTCAAACATTGGCAGACTCTTTTAAACAAAAGGTTAAGTGCACTCTCATATTCTATTCAGGTGTTTCTGTGTGATGTGCAGGTTAATTTGAATCTACGTGTATTTTAAATGAATGCAATGTTCTGACATGCTTTTAAATATGTGCTGTCACTGTCAACTCAGTTGTTATGACCATAATTAAAACAAAATGTTCAGGCTCTGCACCAACTGCAATACAGCTGGGGAAATCATCACATGTAATTCACTTCCATAAATTTATAGCACATTCTATGTGGGTGCATTATTGATTCTTCACATGTATAGTCAATGAAATTATTTAAGAGAGGGACACCAACTATGTGGATATAATGTGCAGTAAATAGCTATGGAGATGAAGCATGTTTCTATTTCAGGCATGCCGTTCCTCTGGGACTTGTGGTCGTGACTCGTGTGTTGAAAGGCGACAGCTGGGCATGAGATCCAATTATCCTCTGACTTGCTCTCATACCTGACTGTTGAAAAGGAAAGACTGTTCGCAGCCAAATGAAAGGTGACATTTTGGTCAGTGTCTGGTTGCTCTCGCATATTTATTGTCTTTTTTTATTGTCATTTTCAAAATCATACAAAATTGTTGGCATCTAAAGACATTTTTTTTTGGTGGAGTGAGACCTACAATTATACCATGGATGCCACTAGCCAGGTGCGTCTGATGTGCAATGGGATGCAATGGGATGCACCCAGTGATGTAGTGGTAAAACAATAGTTTGGTAAAAAGCATTTACTTGCGTTTACCCTCCCCTACACCACAGGGTGATCCTGACCATCCAACAAGCCCTTTATATGCATGAAGAGCAGGTCAAGGTATATTAGAGGCCCTATTGGCATTACAATTTATGGAGCACCAGCATTAAATACCAAGTGTATTGCACAAATTCATTAAGAAGGGATAATGGGAAACTGGAGAGACAATTGTTATAAATTCAAGGCTGCAAAAGCATCATGTTTTAGAACACGGGCAAACTGAAAACCTAAACCTTGGAGCCACTGTAGGTATAATTATCTGTATTTGCAAGGAGTTATGGTGAAATGATTGAATAATGTGATTAGAGTGGAGTTTTAGAAAAAAAAGAAAAGAAAAAAAAAGAAACCCAGTTCCATGCAAAGTAGGGGCAAATCAATACACATTGCAATGTGCCCAGTAAGAAATCAATAAGACCCAGCGTCTCCCCCACCGGCCCCACCATGCTATTTGACTTTAGCCAAGTTTGATAAATGGGCCCCCTGATTATCACAAATCGTGAAGCTGTTAGGGCAAGCACATTGGTAGAATTTATGTTGTTTGGTTACATTTCTCTTGGAATGACCTCAAAAGACACAGACAGCTCCTGCAGTTTCAAAGTTCTGGTGGTGGAAGATTTAGCCTAGAAAAGTATGGATTCACTGTAGCACTTATGTGCTATGTGAACTGCATGTACATATCTATCATCAATCGCTTTCTGCACAATGCACTTTTGCAGTTTTACCAAATTTATGTTTTTTTCAACTTTTTGAGAGATAGACAGGCCTATTTAACTTCATACTCTACACCGCATAATTCATCAGAAGTGAAGTTTGTCAGACGTCAATCATAGTCAGTCAGGCATTGGAGAAACCAAACCAATTACAACTCTCTGAAGACTCAGAAAGCGACAGAGACCCACAACAATCAGAATTAAAAACAATGAGAAGACAATTCAAAGAATGTAGAACAGCATGAAGAACTGAGACTAGCACTGGCAGATCTTAAGAGCATCCCATAAATTTGTCATGATAGATCTTTTTATGACCACAGTCTCATAGTGCATAGTAATAACCACCTCAAAGGCCATAAAGAATACTAAAGTAAGCTCATAAAGGAGGGGTCATTTTGGTAAAAAGTTATTGCATTATTTCCCATCTAATGTGTCTGTGGGTTAGTATATTGTTATCCTCTAATCATCACAAACACATATCACAGACACAGAGTCTTTCATCCCCTAAATGTCTTGTGCTGTACTGCCCAACTGTCTTCTACACAGTTGTTTCTACAGAAAGAGAGAGCTGTCCATGTTGAGTAACCTCAAGCTTCAGGACTGCATGTCTGTTGGTTGAACAGGACAGTGATTCCTGGCAGAGGTACTTTTTATCTCACATCTGACCTGCATTGAGATAGATGACTAGTGGGTTCCCTTTATTGCTGCTACAAACCTGGCAGCTGCTGTGCTCTGAAGGTCTCTCTGCTTGTTCTGTTATTTTTCCTCTCTGTCCTACTGCAGCAAACATCACTCTGGACACGATGATAGGGATGAGGATGATGATGGGACTCCCAATTACAGCCTGGATTCGAACCAGGTACTATAGTGACGTCTCCTGCACTGAGATGCAGTGCCTTAAGCCGCTGCGCAACTTGGGAGCATATAAAGTAGCTTTTGATATGTATAACTATCTATTTCAAATGCATATTTTTTAAAGTGGGGTCTCTTGTATAAATGCACCCCCATGACTCTAGAATGCTTACAAAAACATGCTCATGGACAATGAGGATAAATATTGGACAGGCATGTGTTACATTTGAACTTAGTAAATCTTACATCTTAGTAAATGTACAGTTCAAGTCGGAAGTTTACATACACTTAGGTTGGAGTCATTTAAACTCATTTTTCAACCACTCCACACATTTCTTGTTAACAAACTATAGTTTTGGCAAGTCGGTTAGGACATCTACTTTGTGCATGACACAAATACTTTTCCCAACAATTGTTTACAGATGTAACGGTTTTATTCCGCTGAAGGAGAGGAGGACCAAAATGCAGCGTGGTTAGTGTTCAACATCTTTAATATTGATGATAAACGAGAACACAAGAATACAAAGTACAAAACAACAAATGTGAAAACCGAAACAGTCCTATCTGGTGCAATTACACAAAGACAGAAGACAATCACCCACAAAGCACCCACAGAATATGGCTGCCTAAATATGGTTCCCAATCAGAGACAACAATAGACAGCTGCCTCTAATTGAGAACCAATCTAGGCAACCATAGACATACAAACTACCTAGAAAGGAAACAGCCCCATAAACATACAAAAAACCCTAGAACGGACGAAACACATAAATCCCCCATGTCACACCCTGACCTAACCAAAATAATAAAGAAAACAAAGATAACTAAGGCCAGGGCGTGACAACAGACAGACTATTTCAGGTATAAATTCACTGTATCACATTTCCAGTGGGTCAGAAGTTTACATACACAACGTTGACTGTGCCTTTGAACAGCTTGGGGAATTCCAGAAAATGATGTCATGGCTTTAGAAGCTTCTGATAGGCTAATTGACGTCATTTGAGTCAATTGGAGGTGTACCTGTGGATGTATTTCAAGGCCTACCTTGAACTCAGTGCCTCTTTGCTTGATATCGTGGGAAAATCAAAAGAAATCAGCCAAGACCTCAGAAAAAATGGTCTTGTTCATCCTTGGGAAAAATTTCCAAACACATGAAGGTACCACGTTCATCTGTATGAACAATAGTAAGCAAGTATAAACACCATGGGACCACGCAGCCGTCATACCGCTCAGGAAGGAGATGCGGTCTGTCTCCTAGAGATGAACATACTTTGGTGCGAAAAGTGCAAATCAATCCCAGAACATCAGCAAAGGACCCTGTGAAGATGCTGGAGGAAACAGGTACAAAAGTAGCTATATCCACAGTAAAACGAGTCCTATATCGACATAACCTGCAAGGAAGAAGCCACTGCTCCAAAACGGCCATAATTAAGCCAGACTACAGTTTGCAACTGCACATGGGGACAAAGATTATACTTTTTGGAGAAATGTCCTTTGGTTTGATGAAACAAAAATAGAACTGTTTGGCCATAATGACCATCGTTATGTTTGGAGGAAAAAGGGGGACGCTTGCAAGCCGAATAACACCACCCCAGCTATGAAGCACGGGTGTGGCAGAATCATGTTGTGGGGGTGCTTTGCTGCAGGAGAGACTGGTGCACTTCACAAAATAGATGGCATCATGAGGCGGGAAAATTATGTGGATATATTGAAGCAACATCTCAAGACATCAGTCAGGAAGTTAAAACTTGGTTGCAAATGGGTCTTCCAAATAGACAATGACCCCAAGCATACTTTCAAAGTTGTGGCAAAATGGCATAAGGACAATAAAGTCAAGGTATTGGAGTGGCCATAACAAAGCCCTGACCTCAATCCCATAGACAATTTGTGGGCAGAACTGAAAAAGCGTGTGCGAGCAAGGAGGCTCACAAACCTGACTCAGTTACACCAGCTCTGTCAGGAGGAATGGGCCAAAATGCACCCAACTTATTGTGGGAAGCTTGTGGAAGGCTATCTGAATCGTTTGACCCAAGTTAAACGATTTAAAGCATGGCTACCAAATACTAATCGAGTGTATGTAAACTTCTGACACACTGGGAATGTGATGAAATAAATAAAAGCTGAAATATATAATTCTCTCTACTATTATTCTGACATTTTATATTCTTAAAATAAAGTGGTGCTCCTAACTGACCTAAAACAGGGAATGTTTATGAGGATTAAATATCAGGAATTGTGAAAAACTGAGTTTAAATGTATTTTGTATTTCTAAGGTGTATGTTAACTTCCGACTTCAACTGTAGGTCTATGTGGGCACTGTGGAAACATACTGCCTGTAAATGTGAACAATTCCCTGGTTTAAGTCCAATGCACATGATCTATATTCTGAGTCTGATTCTTACAACAGGTTGCCATAGCATCACTGAATTTTTCAGAAAAGCAGAATTGTATAGTTTAAACATCAAAATCAAGCCTTCCCCCTGGCCACACACTGGTTAAATCAACGTTGATTCGACGTCATTTCAATGAAATGACGTTGAACCAACGTGGAATAGACATTGAATCAACCAGTGGGTTGATTCTCATCTAAAAGCTGGGCCAGAGATGCTAATACAATCACAACTGACAAACAGACGGAAGACCTGGAAAATCACTCCTGTTTTCGTCACTTGCTTAGCAGGACCTGAAAACACATGGCTGTTGCCCATGAAGCATAGGACTCACGGTGTAAATTCAATTTCCCTGACCAATACAACAGGGAAGAACCACTGGCTTTGCTGCTATTAAGAAGGTACAAAAGTAATATATAGGTGTCCTGGGTGGTGAGAATAGTCATTTTTACTATTTGAGCTTGATGGGTTCTGTAAACATTAAAGCACTGAAGTATTCTGTGGGAGTAATTATTCTTCATCTGTCTTCAATCAGTTCCTCTCAAGTCGAGGCACATGATGCTATCACACAGTTTGCAGGCTACACGACTGAGAAAACGTCAGTCATTTGGGGGAAAAAAATCGTTACGCTGGGCCCCCGAAGGACTTCATCCACCCGCAACCCATACATTTTGCCTCTGATATTGCAGTTGATGTATTGAGTGAGAGTAGTGTACTGTGCAGCTGTACACTAGTCTCTCTCGCTCTCTCTCTCTCTCTGTCTCTCACTTTATTTCTCCTCCATAGTTAATAGTGTGTCTCTATGGCGAATAGAAAAAGCAACTGTATTCACCATTGTGAACATGATTGACATTTATTATGAGCAGTCAAATCAGATAACACTTGGGGTAAAATTGCAAATTGGACTTTTCAGGTTGGGTTATCAGCTCTATGCCTAATCTTTAGTACATTCCTGCTTTGCTTTCATTTCTTCCAGAGGCAATGTGTACACCGTGTCATGCCCGGATCTGTTTCACCTGTCCTTGTGATTGTCTCCACCCCCTCCAGGTGTTGCTTATTTTCCCCAGTGTATTTATCCCTGTGTTTCCTGTCTCTCTGTGCCAGTTCGTCTTGTCCTTTTCAAGTCAACCAGCTTGTTTTTCCCGTGCTCCTGCTTTTGCTATTTTCTCTTTTTCTAGTCCTCCCGGTTTTGACCCTTGCCTGTTTTCTGGACTCTGTACCCGCCTGCCGGACCAGTCTGCCTGCCCTGACCTCGAGCCTGCCTGCCACTCTGTACCTCCTGGACTCTGATCTGGTTTTGGCCTTTTGCCTGTCCACGACTATTCTAATGCCTACCCCTTTTGGAACTAATACATATCAAATACCTAAACCATCTGCCTCCTGTGTCTGCATCTGGGTCTGGCCCTGAGCCCTTATACACCGTGAGCGTTGGACTCTAACTCAACTGTAACAGTAATTCCAAGTAGTCTTTGGGTGAATTGTGCATTGTGAAAACAGTGCGTGATCACAGAGCAGCTGCTTATTAATAGCTTGTAATTGTTGAACTTGTTCGAAACAAGTAACAACTCTAACAAAATGACATTGATTTCTCTCAGTCTTGATCATTGCAGAAGTTCTCGTAAACCTTAAGTCAACTGGCCTTATTCCCATTCTCTCATTCTTGTGTTGCCATGACGTTTGCCCCTCGATTCTAGAATAGAACCATACGTTCTTGAGACTCCAGCAGAGTGTTGAGAGATCACTATTCTCAGTAACCTTGTGTATTTAAAATACTCTGAAATGTTCCCAAACCCCCACACATTGACTCGGTACAGGTACCCCCTGTATATAGCCTTGTTATTGTTGTTTTATTTTGTTCTTTTTTTAAACTTTATTTAGTAAATATTTTCTTAACTCTTTTTTTCTTAACTGTTTTGTTGGTTAAGGGTTTGTAAGTAAGCATTTCACAGTAATGGAACACCTGTTGCATTCGTCGCGTGTTAAATATAATTTGATTTGAAAAACCTGGCACTTGTGCATTGTATGCCGACGCTGTTCCAACAGCTGGGGTAAAAACGGGTAAATGGGTAAAAACATGTTCCAGCTGTGATTAAAGTGAGGTCATTTACATTATATGGCATCTTTGAATTAGAGCATAAATGAAGTGTGTTAATTTTCCTATTCCCATTGTTTCGATATATACGCATTGGTGGAAGTTAATGTGGAGTAGCACGCAATTGTATGGACGTATCGATTTACTGTCATCCAGGAAAGGCATCACCATAAAAGATATGCTACAAAGATGCATGTTTGTGTATGAAGAGGTAGACAGTGACCGGGGAGGTAATTTACCTGTAGGTTATGCACAAAGCGAGAGAGACAGCCATATTTATCCATGGGTTCTGCTCAAATGACAAAACTTCTCACCTTTCAAAATAAGTCAGAGAAAAACAGACGGAAGGAGGAAAATATGTGAATAGATGAGGAATGACAACAAAGAGAGATTGAAAATAAACACTGTAACATATAGTCAGACTCACTGTCACAGCAGATCTAAAGATAACATGTCATTTTGCTGAGCTCGTTTTGCATCACCATGGTAACATTTAACTCTGTGATCACTTTATCACTTTGTGATCCATAAATATGTCATGTGACCGTACAGAAATGATTTCAGCTTCTCAACACCGAGTGTTTGAGGTAAATCTAATATTACTGTTTAATATATACAGTAGCTTCTATATCTTGGAAGTACAGATGATGTTTGACTCTAACCTGTTGTCAGTCAACAAGATGCAATACATTGCTGCAAAACAAGAGAAGTATAGGTACACATCCTATCCTATAGAGACGTGTATGTTATTAACCAAAACCCCGCAGACAAAGGGGATTCTGTGGTGTCCCAGGTCCGTTCACAGTGACCCTGATAAATAGTGAGCGATTACAATTGCTTGACATCGATTTACAACAAGTGTGATTCCTGATCATGGGAATGGAAAGCATCTGTTTGTTCCCTCAAGCAGAGTTCCTCACTGTGATCAGACCCCGTTCTACAGCTGTCTAATTCACAACTAATTCCCTTCCATGAGCCAAGAACGAAATGAAAGCCATTACTGTGTGGCAGGACCTGATGGGCTTGCAGAGTGAAAAACATCACCATTGATTTTTGCTCCGGTGCCTTGGCCCAGCCTGCTCCACATATGCTGGTATATATGGGTAATTCATTGCTCATTATACAGTATATAGCCAGGCTCAGTTATCATACGGAGTTAATGAAGATCTCAAATGAAAGTATGGATGAAGATACTATACATGTCATTAGACACGGATAGAGATACATGGAAATGTTCGAATCAAAATGCCATATGTTGCAAAAGATAGATACTGTGTCAATTTCATGCTATTGATACAGATCTGGGTTCGATCCCGGGTTGTTTGGCAACCGGCCGTGATCGGGAGACCAATAAGGCGGCACACAATTGGCCCAGTGTCATTAGGGGAGGGTTTGGCCGGCCGGGATGTCCTTGTCCCACTCTAGCAATTCCTGTGGCGGGCCGGGCACATGCACGCTGACACAGTCGCCAGTTGGACACTGTTTCCTCCGACACATTGGTACAGCCTGCTTCCTGGTTAAAATGAGCTTTGTGTCAAGAAGCAGCGCGGCTTGACAGGGTCGTTTTTTGGAGGATGCATGACTCTCGACCTTCGCCTCTTCCGAGTCCATACATGAATGGCAGCAATGGGAAAAAACTGTAACTACCAATTGGATATCACGAAACTGGAGGGAAAAATGTAAAACTAAATGTATAGTATTCAACAGCATACTACATGTTTTTATAGTAAGTAATGGGTGAACAGTGTGAGCTCCCACCAGAAACTGTGTCGTATGGTTAGGCAGAGCTCCTCACGCTCTGGGGTAGTGTAGAATCGGCTACACTTATTTCACCTACCACCTCACAAAAATACATTAATAAGGGCAGACATCCTGATGTGCATTTCTTTCTTTTTTCTCCCCAATTGGTAGTAGTTACAGTCTTGTCTCATCGCTGCAACTCCCGTACGGACTCGGGAGAGTGCATTTCTGCAGAAATCTCCATTTGATACCCATGCATGATCCACATAAGAACTCGGAGGTAATGCACACAGATCACAAAGTTGGTATTCAGCCTAAGGCATTTCTTCTAATTAGCATAAAATGCAGACCCATACTCGCTTCACTCAGAAATTAAGTCATGCAGGATAGACATTTAATCAATTATGTTCTTTAAAAATTGGTGTGGTAAAGAGATACTGTAGTAACTTCAACCTTTAGGGAGGTACATTATCTATCGGTTTCAACTGGTCAAACTTGTATTTGTATTTATTATGGATCCCCATTTCTCCCAAAGCAGCAGCTACTCTTCCTGGGGTCCAGCACAATTAAAGCAGTTTATACCATTTTTAAACATTACAATACATTCACAGATTTCACAACACACTGAGGGCCCTCAGGCCCCTACTCCACCACTACCACATATCTACATTACTAAATCCATGTGTATGTATAGTGTGCGTGTGTGTGTGTGTGTGCGTGCCAATGTTTGTGTTGCTTCACAGTCCCCACTGTTCCATAAGGTGTTTTTTTAATCTGTTTTTTAAATCTGATTCTACTGCTTGCGTCAGTCACTTGATGTGGAATAGAGTTCCATGTAGTCATGTGCCTCCCATAATCTGTTCTGGACTTGGGGACTGTGAGGAGACCTCTTGTGGCATATCTTGTGGGGTATGTATGGGTGTCCAAGCTGTGTGCCAGTAGTTTAGACAGACAGCTCGGTGCATTCAACATGTCAATACCTCTCATAAATAAAAGCAGTGATGAAGTCAATCTCTCCTCCACTTTCAGCCAGTAGAGATTGACATGCATATTATTAATATTAGCTCTCTGTGTACATCCAATGGCCAGCCATGCTGCCCTGTTCTGAGCCAATTGCAATTTTCAAAGTCCTTTTTTTGTGGCACCTGACCACATGACTGAACAATAGTCAAGGTGTGACAAAACTAGGGCCTGTAGGACTTGCCTTGTTGATAGTGTTGTTAAGAAGGCAGAGCATCGATTTGTTATCGACAGACTTCTCCCCATCTTAGCTACTTTGCAGCAATATGTTTTGACCATGACAGTTTACAATCTAGTGTTACTCCAAGCAGTTTAGTCATCTCAACCTGCTAAATTTCCACGTTATTTATTACAAGATTTAGTTGATGTTTAGGGTTTAGTGAGTGTTTTGTTCCAAATACAATGCTTTTAGTTTTATAAATATTTAGGGCTAACTTATTCCTTGCCACTCGCTCTGAAACTAACTGCAGCTCTTTGTTGAGTGCTGCAGTTATTTCAGTAACTGTAGTAGCAGACGTGTATAGTGTTGAGTCATCCGCATACATAGAAACTCTGGATTTACTCAAAGTCAATGGCATGTCATTAGTAAAAATTGGAAAAAGCAAGGGGCCTAAACAGCTACCCTGGGGAATTCCTGATTCTAACTGGATTATATTTGATAGTCTTCCATTAAAGAACACCCTCTGTGTTCTATTAGACACGTAACTCTTTATCTACATTATAGCAGGGAGTGTAAAGCCATAACACATGTGTTTTTCCAGCAGTAGACTATGATCAATAATGTCAAAAGCTGCACTGAAGTCTAACAAGACAGCCTCCACAATCATTTTATCATCAATTTCTCTCAGCCAATCATCAGTCATTTGTGTAAGTGCTGTGCTTGTTTAGTGTCCTTCCCTATAAGCATGCTGAAATTCTGTTGTCAATTTGTTTACTGTAAAATAGAATTGTATCTGTTCAAAAACAATTTTTTCCAGAAGTTTACTAAGGGATGGTAACAGGCTGCTTGGTCGGCTATTGGTCGTCATTTAAGGTGTCCCAAAGCTTTTTACTATCATTATTTATATAATTTATCTTTGTTTCATAGTGTAGTTTCTTTTTATTTAGTTTAGTCACATGATTTCTTAATTTGCAATACGTTTGCCAATCAGTTGGGCTGCAAAACTTAATTGTCATACCTTTTGCCTCATACCTTTCAACCATACAATTTTTCAATTCCTCTTAAATTCCCTTGGATTGATCCGTTTTTACAGTCATTTTCTTAATGGGTGTGTGCTTATTAGTAAATGGAATACGTAGTTTCGTAAATGTGTCAAGTGCAGCATCTGGTTGCCCCTCATTACACACCACAGACCAGCAAATATTCTTTACATCATCAACATATGAATTACTACAAAACTTATTGTATGACCTCTTATACACTATATTAGGCCCAGCCTTTGGAACTTTGGTTTTCCTAGATATGGCTATTATATTGTGATCACTATAACCTATGGATTTGGATAGCACTTTAAAGCAAATATCTGCAGTGTTAGTAAAAATATGATCAATACATGTTGATGATTTAATTATTGTGCTGTTTGCAACTACCCTGGTAGGCTGACTGACAACCTGATGCAGGTTGCAGGCACTGGTTACAGTTTGACGTTTTTTTCCTGAGTGGGCAGCATTGATGATAGCCAGTCAATATTTAAATCACCCAGAAAATATACTTCTCTGTTGATATCACATGCATTATCAAGCATTTCACACATATTATCCAGATACTGACTGTTAGCACTTGGTGGTTGATAGCAGACGATAAATTACTCTTCTCTTCCTCCATTTTCTTTCTTGCTGGAGTAGAATGTGAAATTTGACAATGATTCACCATCATTAGGTGGTTTTTCAAATGGAGTGCATGAAAATGAGTCACTGATGAAAATGAGTCACTGATGAAAGACGTACCTATGGGCAGCTTATTCAATCTCAGATTTGTGACAGGTTAGGGTTACGACACTAAAAGAGATCCACATCTACAGTTAATGTTGCAAACAAACAAACAAACAAACAAACAAACACACACACACACACAGACACACACACACAAAACCCAACCATAATGACAAAAACAAAACCCACTGGGTGGTTATCCTCTCCTATGAAGGATGGATGTAACTTCTCAATGGCGTCTCTCCTTGATGATTCTTATGAAGCATTTCCGACAGCCTAATGAGATAAGAAGGAAGCCGGATCTAGGTGAGACATGTTACGCCTTTAAATGAGACGGAATGATAGTCTCTAAACTATTCATCAGCTGGCTGTGTAAGTGCCAGTCCCTGGCACTCCCTCGACACCTTGCTCTTTGTGAAAGCATTCCAAGCATCCGTGTTGGAGTGGGATGGAGCTTCCGGAGACACATAATTGCCTGCTACTCCAATTCCAAATGAGTGTTACCCTGCGGAGTTTACCTCCCGAATGGGACCGCTGTAATCTATGCACAGGTCTCCCCTTCCCCATCAGTGGAGATACAAACTACTTAGGATGAGGCTGCATTTGACCTTAAAAACATTAGAATTGTGCCGTTTGCTTAGGGGGGCTTGCATTGCCATGGTATGTGTTTTGAATAAAGCATGAGGCGACTAAAAGCAAAACATTAACTAATGTAGTTGACTTGTGTCTCAGGTTCTTACTTTGCATTTAGTTATGTATGTATGTTATGTACTTTGTGCTATGCTACAGTCTTGTTGCTTGTGTACGCATTCACTAAAATATTTTTGTTCTACAATGGAAATTAGCAAGTTAACAATTGTATTGTGATGTTAACTCCCCTGTGGAACGTATCACTGAAAATCAGATGTTTATATAAGTATTCATTCAAATCTTACACATAGAGGCTATATCCATTGGCTGGACTCAATTACATTAAAAAGCTTTGAGGAATATACTGAATGTATAAGGGCACAAGGTGAGATCCAAATGCAGACACAAGAGGCAGATGGTTGAGCTCTGATATTTATTATACCAAAAGGGGTAGGCAAAAGGAAGGTCGGGGACAGGCGAGAGTTCATATACCAGGTCAGAGTCCAAACAGTACCAGAGGATAGGCAGGCTCGAGGTCAGGACAGGCACAGTGGGTCAAAACCAGGAGGGCTAGGAAAAAACAGAGACTGGGAAAAATAGGAGCTAGGAGAAACACTGGTTGACTTGGCAAAACAAGACAAACTGGCACAGAGAGACAGGAAACAGAAATAAATACACCGGGGACTAATGGGGAAAACAGGAGACACCTGGAGGTGGGTGGAGACAATCACAAAGACAGGTGAAACAGATCAGGGCGTGACAGAATGACTGCCCATACACCTCAAGGGTAATAAAGTGAAAAACAGTTGTATGTGGCTCCACTCCACAGAAGAGCAATGTATTATTGTTAAGCACAATATTTCCCCTTTTGGTTGCTGATTCTTTCCAAAGTGACAGAGTTTGTGATGACATGCTGCTCATGAACCACATAGAGTGAGAATGTTCAGATAGAGTGAGTGAGAATGTTCAGAAAGTGTGGGTGAGAATGTTCAGAAAGTGTGGGTGAGAATGTTCAGATAGAGTGAGTGAGAATGTTCAGAAAGTGTGGGTGAGAATGTTCAGAAAGTGTGGGTGAGAATGTTCAGAAAGTGTGGGTGAGAATGTTCAGATAGAGTGGGTGAGAATGTTCAGAAAGTGTGGGTGAGAATGTTCAGAAAGTGTGGGTGAGAATGTTCAGAAAGTGTGGGTGAGAATGTTCAGAAAGTGTGGGTGAGAATGTTCAGATAGAGTGAGTGAGAATGTTCAGAAAGTGTGGGTGAGAATGTTCAGATAGAGTGAGTGAGAATGTTCAGAAAGTGTGGGTGAGAATGTTCAGAAAGTGTGGGTGAGAATGTTCAGAAAGTGTGGGTGAGAATGTTCAGAAAGTGTGGGTGAGAATGTTCAGATAGAGTGAGTGAGAATGTTCAGAAAGTGTGGGTGAGAATGTTCAGATAGAGTGAGTGAGAATGTTCAGAAAGTGTGGGTGAGAATGTTTAGAAAGTGTGGGTGAGAATGTTCAGAAAGTGTGGGTGAGAATGTTCAGATAGAGTGAGTGAGAATGTTCAGAAAGTGTGGGTGAGAATGTTCAGATAGAGTGAGTGAGAATGTTCAGAAAGTGTTGGTGAGAATGTTCAGAAAGTGTGGGTGAGAATGTTCAGAAAGTGTGGGTGAGAATGTTCAGATAGAGTGAGTGAGAATGTTCAGAAAGTGTGGGTGAGAATGTTCAGATAGAGTGAGTGAGAATGTTCAGAAAGTGTGGGTGAGAATGTTTAGAAAGTGTGGGTGAGAATGTTCAGAAAGTGTGGGTGAGAATGTTCAGATAGAGTGAGTGAGAATGTTCAGAAAGTGTGGGTGAGAATGTTCAGATAGAGTGAGTGAGAATGTTCAGAAAGTGTGGGTGAGAATGTTCAGATAGAGTGAGTGAGAATGTTCAGAAAGTGTGGGTGAGAATGTTCAGATAGAGTGAGTGAGAATGTTTAGAAAGTGTGGGTGAGAATGTTCAGAAAGTGTGAGTGAGAATGTTCAGAAAGTGTGGGTGAGAATGTTCAGATAGAGTGAGTGAGAATGTTCAGAAAGTGTTGGTGAGAATGTTCAGAAAGTGTGGGTGAGAATGTTCAAATAGAGTGAGTGAGAATGTTCAGATAGAGTGAGTGAGAATGTTCAGATAGAGTGAGTGAGAATGTTCAGATAGAGTGAGTGAGAATGTTCAGAAAGTGTGGGTGAGAATGTTCAGATAGAGTGAGTGAGAATGTTCAGATAGAGTGAGTGAGAATGTTCAGATAGAGTGAGTGAGAATGTTCAGATAGAGTGCGTGAGAATGTTCAGAAAGTGTGGGTGAGAATGTTCAGATAGAGTGAGTGAGAATGTTCAGATAGAGTGAGTGAGAATGTTCAGAAAGTGTGGGTGAGAATGTTCAGAAAGTGTTGGTGAGAATGTTCAGATAGAGTGAGTGAGAATGTTCAGAAAGTGTGGGTGAGAATGTTCAGAAAGTGTTGGTGAGAATGTTCAGATAGAGTGAGTGAGAATGTTCAGAAAGTGTGGGTGAGAATGTTCAGAAAGTGTGGGTGAGAATGTTCAGATAGAGTGAGTGAGAATGTTCAGAAAGTGTTGGTGAGAATGTTCAGAAAGTGTGGTGAGAATGTTCAGAAAGTGTGGGTGAGAATGTTCAGAAAGTGTGGGTGAGAATGTTCAGATAGAGTTAGTGAGAATGTTCAGAAAGTGTGGGTGAGAATGTTCATATAGAGTGAGTGAGAATGTTCAGAAAGTGTGGGTGAGAATGTTCAGAAAGTGTTGTGAGAATGTTCAGAAAGTGTGGGTGAGAATGTTCAGAAAGTGTGGGTGAGAATGTTCAGATAGAGTGGGTGAGAATGTTCAGAAAGTGTGGGTGAGAATGTTCAGAAAGTGTGGGTGAGAATGTTCAGATAGAGTGAGTGAGAATGTTCAGAAAGTGTGGGTGAGAATGTTCAGAAAGTGTGGGTGAGAATGTTCAGAAAGTGTGCAATTGACATTTCATCGGTAAGTGACCACAATGGGATAACTTGACCTTCAAAACAGAATGGAATCGGACTGTGGAACTTTTAGGGGGAAAGAGGGGGAGAGGGGGAAGCCTGGAGAAAGGGCGAGAGGGAAAGCTTGGAGAAAGGGAGAGAGGGGGAAGCCTGGAGAGAGGGAGAGAGGGGCCAACCAGACTGTGAAGACAGGGGTGATGGGGAACCCGTCTCCTGCCTGCTCCGAGTTAACCAGTTCCTCACCTCCACCTCCTCTCTCCTCATCTGTCCCTCGGCCCGGTCTCTGGCAAAGAGATATTTTATTGTAATAGAAGGGGTAGTCCATTGTACCTATGCTAAAAGAGCCTGGATGAAATGTGCTGTGACGTATGGCCGTAGAAACACAAGCACTGGAGGTTACCAGGGCAGAATGAAACGTAGGTAACCCCTGCGTTGGAACACAGTTATTAAGAGTTGATAGGCCAGTGTTATTTGCCGTTGGATGAGAGTTACATTTCTTAAGCAGAAATCAATCATGTTAACTGACTATTAATGAAGTACCTTCGAAAACATCTGCCCGGGTCCCTTCTCCGGTTTATTCTTTATGGAAAATCATTGAAGACAATCACATTTGAAAGTCAGTGAGGTTCTCTGTTGTCTAAAGGGAACAGTGTCACCCACTGGTCTACTTTGAAACACCTTGGATTCAAGGATGAAGCGGACTCTGATGCCCAAACAATCCACTTTAGCCACAGGCATGAAGCTACCTCTCGGAAATGATCAAACTTGTTGTCAGAGCAACTGGGCAACCAACTTAAATTCCGGTTTAAAGTTAATGCATTATCAATTTAGCTAATTAAGAGGTTTCAATAGCTAATGAATATCAACTGCCAAAAAACACCTCATGGTACAAATTCTCAAGGAAAAACCAGTGAAAAGAACTTAATAGCTCAATTGTAATGATGTTCATGTTTTTTTACACATTTTCAAGCATACATTAAAATATTCAGATTAATCATAAATAGACAGTATCATTGAATGTTTGGTTAAATATGTATAAAACGGGTACAAATCTTTGTACAAATAATGAATTTATTTTCTCAACCTGTTTGGATGATGATAGATCCCAACTATTTCTCCACAGTGCATTTGTCTTGCAAACAGACCAGCTGTGGTTGAGCAGTGCCCTGTGGCATCTGATGTGAGAGAGAAGGAGAGACATTCACCTCACTGCTCTGAAAATACAAGAAGACTGGTATTCACGTAAACTATGCATATGTCAGCTCTATCGGAAATGACCTTTTAATGGTGCACTGAATCCTGGCCTTGGTCTGACTGGTGGAAAGATGGTATCACAATCACATTGAGTTTATACAGCACTACCCGTCTTTAAGAGTCCTTGGCAACCCGAGGTGGATGAATCAGGTGGCTGGTTCCAAGTCAAACACAGTCACTATGGTAACGCTTCAACCCGTTTCAAACTAGGCAGTATGTTTTCTTCAGAGTTATATCAACATTGCTTTTCAGACTGCAAAATGCATCTGTTTTTACTGTATACTTATACTGACTAATAATCATTTTGAGTGACTTCTGTGTCTCTTATACCCTAAAAAGTGTTCAGAATTAGCCAACCATCCTTGGGAGACTATCTCTATGACATGTTGATGTTCTCTTTCCAGTTCTTCCATCCAGCCTCTCTTGTTATCTCCATACCGCTCAGCACACCTACAGCTCCTTGCATGAGCAGATAGATATGGGAGACCAATGTTAAGAGTTACAGAGCATCATACAGTATTAAATTGCACATTTCAGTGGTCCCTTGCTGGGGTTGAGTCGGGACTCGGGATAGTGTGGGCGATATTGGAACCTCCCATGTGGACCAAGGCAATGGTCGCCCAGTCTCTGTGTGATGGGCTGGAAGCCCGAGGTTCGCCTGCTCTATATAAACAGGCATGAACCATTGGCCCAATGTTTCCAGAACCACGCTGATCAGGTCACAGCGCGATAAGCCCTCAGAAGCAGCGCCAGTCAGAACCTATAAGCCTTGAACACCATCTGTTTCTGGACTCATCCAAGAGAAGCACATCCCACTGTGGGAGAGGAAAGAGGTGGAAGAGAAAAATGGAGGGAAATACGTGAAAGGAGGAAAGAGTGGGGAGAGGGGTAGGCTATATTCTACACTGAGAAAGAGAGATGGGGAGAGGGGTAGGCTATATTCTACACTGAGAAAGAGAGATGGGGAGAGGGGTAGGCTATATTCTACACTGAGAAAGAGAGATGGGGAGAGGGGTAGGCTATATTCTACACTGAGAAAGAGAGATGGGGAGAGGGGTAGGCTATATTCTACACTGAGAAAGAGAGATGGGGAGAGGGGTAGGCTATATTCTACACTGAGAAAGAGAGATGGGAAAATAGAGTAGAGGAGAGAACGTGGGCTATTCTGGAGAGCCACCGTGACACCTGTTAATGTTAGCCTACACTCTCCACTGAGTTTTGTCTTCACCATCTGATTTCCTGGTTAAATGAGGGACACACTCTGTTCAAGCCTTATGGCAATTTCACCAATATAACTAAGTCAATTCATTACACGTCCTCTGTATTAGGCTACCAAAGTGTTTTGTAAGGGAATATGGCATTAGGGATATCATCACAATCTGAAATTCTGAAATGTAACACCACCTAATATTCAACGGGTGCTAATTGTAGAGTTCACTGGAAAGGAAAGGCGCAACGCTCGCTCACATTGTCAAATGTAGAGTTCATTGCTAAATACTGTATGTGTATGTGACACATAAAATGTGATTTTATTTGAATTAAGAGCCGGATCTTTATATGGAGATTGATTAAACCACGATCACACCATATCCTGGGTCATTCCTCTTTCTGGTTGCTGTACACAAACACCCTCCCCTCGGCAGGTTCAACAACACACACACACACACACACACACACACACACACACACACACACACTTGCATTCTTGCAAGCACGCAGGCATCAGTATCCAACATTCTGTGCAACCCTGACCTCTGAACTTTTTCTTGAACTTTTTTAATGGATTCTTACAGCGACAGTGCTGCAAGTAAGGAATGCTGTGCAATACATTCTATTAGGCATATTATATATGTACTCTAAATGTATTAAATTAATACATTTAGCACAGGATGTGTGGGGGAGGGCCTGGCCTTGTTCACCTTTAATATGTCCATATCCCAGCACATGTATCAACCACCCACGGCTAAAACAGAAGAGAAGGGTCTCCTCCAGTAGATGGCTTCACACTGGGCCGTACAGTCCAGTAGGTTCCTTGTGACTTTGGGATGCTGCGTCAGGTTTTACTCAGCCTGAAGTTGCAGCAGTGATCTATTGTGGATGATTGTTTTCCTGACACTCATCCAGTGTCCTGGACAGTCATTTCAAAGGGTCTCAGGGGACACATTATGCAGTTATAATTACCGGCTCAAAGATGAGAGAAACCGACTTACAGTATTCATCATGCCTGCTTTGCCTAAAGGCTGGAGGAGTTGATGAGCTGATAAATTATGCGCACCTCTCTTGACACAGGTTGGCCTCATGATCTATTGACACAGGTTGGCCTCTAGATCTCTTGACACAGGTTGGCCTCTTGATCTCTTGACACAGGTTGGCCTCATGATCTATTGACACAGGTTGGCCTCTAGATCTCTTGACACAGGTTGGCCTCATGATCTATTGACACAGGTTGGCCCATTGATCTCTTGACACAGGTTGGCCTCTTGACACCGGTTGGCCCAATGATCTATTGACACAGGTTGGCATCATGATCTATTGACAGGTTGGCCCCATGATCTGTTGACAGTGGTTGGCCCCGTGATGTATTGACAGGTTGGCCCCATGATCTATTGACACAGGTTGGCCTCATGATTCATTGACACAGGTTTGTCCCATAATCTATTGACAGGTTGGCCTCATGATCCATTGACACAGGTTAGCACAATGATCTATTGACCCAGTTTGTCCTCATGATCTTGTGACACAGGTTGGCCCCATGACCAATTGACACAAGTTGGCCCCTTGATCAACTGAGACAGGTTGGACTCATGATCTATTGACACAGGTTGGCCTCATGATCTATTGACAGGTTGGCCTCATGATCTATTGACACAGAATGGCCACATGACCTCTTGACAGGTTGGCACCTTGATCTCTTGACAGGTTGGCCCCATGATCTATTGACAGGTTGGCCCCGTGATCGCTTGACAGGTTGGCCCCATGATCTATTGACAGGTTGGCCCCGTGATCTATTGACAGGTTGGCCCCATGATCGCTTGTCAGGTTGGCCCCTTTATCTCTTGGCAAGTTGCCCCCTTTATCTCTTGACAGGTGTCCCCATGATCTCTTGACAGGTTGATCCCTTTATCTCTTGACAGTTTGGCCCCATGATCTTTTGACAGGTTGACCCCTTGATCTCTTGACAGGTTGGCCCCTTGATCTATTGGCAGGTTGGCACCTTGATCTCTTGACATGTTGGGCTCATTATCTCTTGACAGGTTGGCCCCTTTATCTCTTGACAGTTTGGCCCCAAGATCTCTTGACAAGTTGGCCCCTTGATCTCTTGACAGGTTGGCCCCTTTATCTCTTGACAGGTTGGCCCCTTGATCTCTTGACAGGTTGGCACCTTGATCTCTTGACATGTTGGCCTCATAATCTATTGACAGTTTGGCCCCATGATCTCTTGACAAGTTGGCCCCTTTATCTCTTGACAGGTTGGTCCCTTTATCTCTTGACAGGTTGGCCCCTTGATCTCTTGGCAGGTTGGCCCCTTTATCTCTTGACAGGTTGCCCCCTTGATCTCTTGACAGGTTGGCACCTTGATCTCTTGACATGTTGTCCTCATTATCTATTGACAGGTTGGCCCCTTTATCTCTTGACAGGTTGGCCCCTTTTTCTCTTGACAGGTTGGCGCCATGATCTCTTGACAGGTTGGCCCCTTGATCTATTGGCAGGTTGGCCCCATGATCTCTTGACAGGTTGACCTCATGATCTCTTGACATGTCGGCCCCTTTTTTATTTTGACAGTTTGGCCCCATGATCTCATGACAGGTTTGCACCATGATCTCATGACAGGTTGGCCCCTTGATCTCTTGACAGGATGGCCCCATGATCTATTGACACAGGTTGGCCTCATGGTCTCTTGACAGTTTGGCCCCATGATCTCTTGACTGGTGGGCACCATGATCTCATGACAGGTTGGCCCCTTGATCTCTTGACAGGGTGGCCCCATGATCTATTGACACAGGTTGGGCTCATGGTCTCTTGACAGGTTGGCCCCATAATCTATTGACACAGGTTGGCCTCATGATCTATTGACAGGTTGTCCCCATGATCTCTAGCACCAACACACTCAGGTACATGTGTGTGTTCAGCAATATTTTGTTGTTACTGTGTCTCTGTAATTTTAATTTAATTTAATTTTAAAATTAAATTATTTATTTCTGTCTGTCTAGAGTCAATTTATACATTTTGTTTTTAAAATACTTACAGGCAGAGTTTTATCCTGCCTCAGAGAAATGGCTATTTATTGGGACAGTTACATGTCTTTTAAGGCAATGAGGGATTGAGGGTTCTATCACATGAAAAGCTTTATATATGATTCCTGCTAGTATGCTTAGAAGTGTTTTTGAGTGAGTGAGACAGAGTGAGAGGAAGAGAGAGAAAGAGAAACAGAGATTGTGAGTGAGAGAGAAACAGAGAGGGTGAGTGAGTGAGTGAATTAATTAATGAGTGAGTGAGTGAGAGAGAGAGAGAGAGAGAGAGAGAGAGAGAGAGAGAGAGAGAGAAACAGAGCACGTGTGTGAGAGAGAGAGAAGTATGTGTGCTTACATGAGTAATCTACTGACCATCAAACAGCATCCACGCTACACCTCCATTTTACCATTGAGGTCATCGTCCTCCAACTTGCCGGCTCAGGCCACACGGTAAATGGATCCTGGCATTCACTGATAGTCCTCTCCCAGCACCGTGCAGGTGTCAATGCCATCAGCTGTCCGCTTTCATAGATAGAGATGAATGAACCAGCACTTTCAAAGGATGAATGCTATTCCAATAACTTTATATCAAGTGGGGATAACAGTTCTATCTTCGTTAGATATTAAGCTTTCTTCTCCTCTTGTGTGTACACCGACGGGTCTAATGTGAAATACTGTACCAATCTATTTCTTATTGTTCTGTAAAATATACTTATTCATTGTCATTGGCTGGTGAGTAACCAAAATACCAATCCTATTTTTCAACTGCTATGGTAGAACTGAAAGCAATTCATTTGTGTCAAAACGAGTGAGATACGGCGTCACTGTGGCCAGTCATTCCAAGAAGTGAAGCCGTAGAGTTTCAACTTTGAATTAGATTGGATGTGACACATGAAATGTCATGGCCAGTTTTCTGGGCAGATGCAATATGCATGGCACACTGCTGCAGACAACTCTGAGTTATTCTTTATTGTTTCAATGTTCCATTGTTGCCCTCACATTGGCTATCAGGTTTCCAGGAAGTCTGCAGTGAGTGGTCTCCCTGAGGTCGACCTGTTAACATTAACCAATCAGTTGTGTGAATTATTGCTTTTCCCCCACTGCTTGCAATGTGTACAGGAACTGGCATCCATGCCAGAAGCCATTTCACCTGCTATTAGGCAGATGCATTAGTATTCGAGAGGATGGTGATGGTGGATGTCTAATATCTTTGCAGTTTAAAAAGCAGGGGTCTTGTTTTCAACACCATGTAACGTAGTGCAGTGTGTGATACTGTATAAGTGCATCCACTCCCCTTACTTGGTTTAGAAAGTCATTTTATGTGTCACAGAGAGGTGTAGTAGTGAACATGAAGTTTTTAACTCAAAATCAAGGGAAATTTACAAAAATTAAATACATAAAAAACACTGGGTTCTCATTGCTTTTGAAGAGAGTTCCTATAGTTAAAGGGAAATGTAACGTGTAGTTGGCTGGAAAGCGCTATTACTGAGCAGAGTAATGTCAAGTGTAGTAAGTCCAAGAGAAATTGCATTCAGTAAAAATAATAATAGCTTGAAATGACTGAATAGGCCTTTTGATACAGAGATTCCATTTGGAAGTTTTTCCAAAAGCCATTTAACATGAACATTCCAAATGGGGTAGGCCTACTGTTTGAATAGCCATGTTTGGTTTATGCCTGTTACACATTTTTGGATGTCAATATGAGCAGAAAGACTGAGTGAATATGTACATGTCCATGTTAGAATTTTGGAGTGTAGGTGAAGAAACCAGCCATGAAACCAGATGAAAGCTAGTTCAGTAGACCATGTTTACTTAGCACATAAAACAGATCAATCACTAATGCACAGGCTCATTGCCTCTCTTTGTTTGTGAAAACTGAGACTAATTGGATGAACAATAATCTGGTACTTACGAGACCTGTGAAAATATCACCTACCTGATGACTCCAAATTGATATCAATGTATTTTAGACAACTTCTTAGGGATAGGCGGGACAGTTGTAAATCATGCAGTGCCGTGTGTCACAATGCAGATTTTAGAGAAATAACTAATCTCGGTACATATAAGTGTCTTATATATCGGCGGAAAGCTTAAATTCTTGTTAGTAGGTTTGATAAATTCACCTCTGAAGGTGAAATGTGTACTTACATTCTGAAATCTTGCTCTGATTTATCATCCAAAGGGTCCCAGAGATAACATGAAGTGTTGTTTTGTTAGATAAAATCCTTTTTCATATCCTAAAAAGGTCCATGTAGCATGCAAGATCGATTTTGTATTTCCAATCGTTCAATTTGCAAGAAAGGAATCTGTGAAAATCTCACCATCAACGTTGTTTCAACCGGTAAAATCACATTTGTATTTATTCCTCAGAGATCCTAGAATGTATCCAGACTTCACTATATCATTAGGAGTGTAGTATATCCTATAGAACACCAAATTTGGTCAGAGAGCGACGCCTTCATGGCACACCGATGACGCGGGCAGTCTTCACTGGATTGACTTGAATAAGCACCAATCAGGGTCAAACAAAGCTAGCTAGATAGACAATGAGCTGAGCATTACGGGAGTATGCGGAAAACCCAGTATCTGTAACAATATGTTGCTGCTAACCTTCAAATCAAATCAAAGTTTATTTGTCACATGTGCCGAATACAACAGGTATAGTAGACCTTACAGTGAAATGCTTACTTGCAAGCTCTAACCAATAGTGCAAAAATGGTGTTAGGTGAACAATAGGTAAGTAAAGAAATAAAACAACAGTAAAAAGACAGGCTATATACAGTAACGAGGCTATAAAAGTAGCGAGGCTACATACAGACAACGGTTAGTCAGGCTGATTGAGGTAGTATGTACATGTAGATATGATAAAATTGACTATGCATATATGATGAACAGAGAGTAGCAGTAGCGTAAAAGAGGGGCTGGCGGGTGGTGGTTGGCGGGACACAATGCAGATAGCCCGGTTAAACAACATGCGGGAGCACTGGTTGGTCGGCCCAATTGAGATAGTATGTAGGGTTTAGAGGTGGGGGGTTGGGGGGTACACAATGCAATTTAGCCATTTGATTACCCGTTCAGGAGTCTTATGGCTTGGGGGTAAAAACTGTTGAGAAGCCTTTTTGTCCTAGACTTGGCACTCCGGTACCGCTGGAGTCTATGGCTGGGGTGGCTGGGGTCTTTGACAAATTTTAGTGCCTTCCTCTGACACCGCCTGGTGTAGAGATCCTGGATGGCAGGCAGCTTAGCCCCAGTGATGTACTGGGCCGTACGCACCACCCTCTGTAGTGCCTTGTGGTCCCAGGCCGAGAAATTGCCGTACCAGGCAGTGATGCAACCAGCCAGGATGCTCACGTTGTTGCAACTATAGAACCTTTTGAGGATCTCAGGACCAATGACAAATCTTTTTAGTTTCCTGAGGGGGAATAAGCTTTGTCGTGCCCTCTTCACGACTGTCTTGGTGTGTTTGGACCATTCTAGTTTGTTGTTGATGTGGACACCGAGGAACTTGAAGCTCTCAACCTGCTCCACTACAGCCCCGTCGATGAGACTGGGGGCGTGCTCAGTCCTCCTTTTCCTGTAGTTCAAAATCATCTCCTTATTCTTGGCTACGTTGAGGGAGAGGTTCTTATTCTGGCACCACCCAGACAGGTCTCTAACCTCCTCCCTATAGACTGTCTCGTCGTTGTCTGTGATCAGGCCTGCCACTGTTGTGTCATCTGCAAACTTAATGATGGTGGTGGAGTCGTGCCTCTCCATGCAGTCGTGGGGGAACAGGGAGTACAGGAGGGGACTGAGCACGCACTCCTATGGAGCTCCAGTGTTGAGGATCAGCGTGGCAGATGTGTTGCTACCTACCCTCACCACCTGGGGGTGGCCCGTCAGGAAGTCCAGGATCCAGTTGCAGAGGGAGGTGTTTAGTCCCAGGATCCTCAGCTTAGTGATGAGTTTTGAGGGCACTATGGTGTTGAACGCTGAGCTGTAGTCAATGAATAGCATTCTCACATAAGTGTTCCTTTTGTCCAGGTGGGAAAGGGCAGTGTGGAGTGCAATAGAGATTGCATCATCTCTGGATCTGTTAGGGCGGTATGCGAATTGGAGTGAGTCTAGGGTTTCTGGGATAATGGTGTTGATGTGAGCCATTACCAACGTTTCAAAGCATGGGTCTGTAGTCATTTAGGCAGGTTGCATTTGTGTTCTTGGGCACAGGGTCTATGGTGGTCTGCTTGAAACATGTTGATATTACAGACTCGTACAGTCTGGGGACGAAGTCCTCGATGTACTTATTGATAAAGCCAGTAACTGATGTGGTGTACTCCTCAATGCCATCGTAAGAATCCCGGAACATGTTCCGGTCCGTGATAGCAAAACAGTCATGTAGTTTAGAATCTGCTTCATCTGACAACTTTTTTATAGGCCGAGTCACTGGTGCTTCCTGCTTTAATTTTTGCTTGTAAGCAGGATTCAGGAGGATAGAGTTGTGGTCGGATTTACCAAATGGAGGGCAAGGGAGAGCTTTGTACGCATCTCTGTGTGTGGAGTACAGGTGATCTAGAAATGTCTTCCCTCTGGTTGCACATTTAACATGTTGATAGAAATTTGGTAGAACTGATTTAAGTTTCCCTGCATTAAAGTCTCCGGCCACTAGGAGCGCCGCCTCTGGGTGAGTGGTTTCCTGTTTGATTATTTCCTTATACAGCTGCCTGAGTGCGGTCTTAGTGCCAGCATCTGTCTGTGGTGGTATGTAAACAGCCACAAACAGTACAGCCTGAAACTCTCTAGGCAAGTTGTGTGGCCTGCAATTTATCACAACATACTCTACTTCAGGCGAGCAAAATCTAGAAACTTCCTTAGATTTTGTGCACCAGCTGTTGTTTACTAATATTCACCTCATCTAATTTATTGTCCAATGATTGCATGTTGGCGAGTAGTATTGACAGTAACGGCACCTTTCCCAGTGGCCTTCTCCGGGTCCTGACCAGGCATCCGGCTCTTTGTCCTCTGTACCTGCGTCGCTTCCTCTTGCAAATAACGGGGATGTCGGTCCTGTGGGGTGTTTGGAGAATGCCTTGTGCGTCGTCTTTGTTGTGGAAAAAAATATTTGTCTAATCCGAGGTTAATGATCACTGTCCTGATGTCCAGAAGCTCTTTTTTGGTTGCAGAAACATTACATACAAAATAAGTTACAAATAACGCGAAAAAAACCACATAGTAGCCCAATTGGTTGGGCGCCCATAAAACTGCTGCCATTTCTTCCGGCGCCAATTTAACCTTGTGCAACATCAATCCTTTTCCTTTTGAACAAAAATTATAAGAATGTGGAGAGTTATGAAGTTATGAAAACTGGGTGTTTTGCAAATGTTGAACTTATAATATGGCTACTAATACTGGAAAAGCTAAATAAGTCCAAGTATACAGATTTGACGATATTCTTGCAGAAAAATGCAATGTGAATGTAAATTTCCCCTTCACGATTTGCCCAAATGTACCTGGGTGCCTTCACACTAAATGCCATACTTCAAGTTATTCGTCTGAAACTTTGTACATACAGTGCTGCTCTTGTGCACACCATGGGAATTACAACCAGAGTGATGGCTAGATTTGGGACCTTTCTGTTGCATTTCAAAGATGGTGGGAGAAAAAAAGAAAAGAAAACGGTTGGTTCTTTCTTTGTATTTTCTTCTACCAGATCTATTGTGTTACATTCTCCTACATTCAATTCACATTTCCACAAACTGCACTGTGATGTACATATACCACATACTGTACAGTGACATGTATATATACCCATACTGTACAGTGATGTATTTATGCTCCATACTGTACAGTGATGTATATATGCTCCATACTGCACAGTGATGTATTTATACCCATACTGTACAGTGACATGTATATATACCCATACTGTACAGTGATGTATTTATGCTCCATACTGTACAGTGATGTATATATGCTCCATACTGCACAGTGATGTATTTATACCCATACTGTACAGTGACATGTATATATACCCATACTGTACAGTGATGTATTTATGCTCCATACTGTACAGTGATGTATTTATACCCATACTGTACAGTGACATGTATATATACCCATACTGTACAGTGATGTATTTATGCTCCATACTGTACAGTGATGTATATATGCTCCATACTGTACAGTGATGTATATATGCTCCATACTGTACAGTGACATGTATATATACCCATACTGTACAGTGATGTATTTATGCTCCATACTGTACAGTGATGTATATATGCTCCATACTGCACAGTGATGTATTTATACCCATACTGTACAGTGACATGTATATATACCCATACTGTACAGTGATGTATTTATGCTCCATACTGTACAGTGATGTATTTATACCCATACTGTACAGTGACATGTATATATACCCATACTGTACAGTGATGTATTTATGCTCCATACTGTACAGTGATGTATATATGCTCCATACTGTACAGTGATGTATATATGCTCCATACTGTACAGTGACATGTATATATACCCATACTGTACAGTGATGTATTTATGCTCCATACTGTACAGTGATGTATTTATACCCATACTGTACAGTGACATGTATATATACCCATACTGTACAGTGATGTATTTATGCTCCATACTGTACAGTGATGTATATATGCTCCATACTGTACAGTGATGTATTTATGCTCCATACTGTACAGTGATGTATTTATGCTCCATACTGTACAGTGATGTATATATGCTCCATACTGCACAGTGATGTATTTATACCCATACTGTACAGTGACATGTATATATACCCATACTGTACAGTGATGTATTTATGCTCCATACTGTACAGTGATGTATATATGCTCCATACTGCACAGTGATGTATTTATACCCATACTGCACAGTGATGTATATATACCCCATACTGCACAGTGATGTATAAATACTCCGTACTGCACAGTGATGTATATACACCCCATACTGTACAGCGATGTACATATACCACATACTGTACAGTAACGTGTATATATACCCATACTGTACAGAGCTGTATATATACCCGTACTGTACAGTGATGTATATACAGCATGCCACATATTGCACAGTGATGTATATACCCCATACTGCACAGTGCTCTATATATACTCCATACTGCACTGTGATGTATATACACCCCATACTGCACAGTGATGTACATATACCCCATACTGTACAGTGATGTATATACAGCATGCAACGTACTGCACAGTACTGTATATATACACCTATACTGCACAGTGATATATATATATACTCCGTACTGCACAGTGATGTATATACCCCATACTGCACAGTGCTCTATATATACTCCATACTGCACTGTGATGTATATACACCCCATACTGCACAGTGATGTACATATACCCCATACTGTACAGTGATGTATATATACTCCATACTGCACAGTGCTGGATATATACCCCATACTGCACAGTGATGTATATATATCCCATACTGCACAGTGATGTATATATACCCCATACTGCACAGTGATGTATATATACCCATACTGCACAGTGATGTATATATACCCCATACTGCACAGTGATGTATATATACCCCATACTGCACAGTGATGTATATATACTCCATACTGCACAGTGCTGGATATATACCCCATACTGCACAGTGATGTATATATACCCCATACTGCACAGCGATGTATATATACCCCATACTGCACAGTGATGTATATATACCCCATACTGCACAGCGATGTATATATACCCCATACTGCACAGTGATGTATATATACCCTATACTGCACAGTGATCATAGGAGTTTGGTGGCACCTTAATTGGGGAGAACTGGCTCATGGTAATGGCTGGAGCGGAATAAGTGGAAAGGTATCAAACTCATGGTTTTCATATGTTTGATGATTCCATTCGCTCGGTTCCAGCCATTATTATGATCCGTCCTCCCCTCAGCAGCCTCAACTGCCAGTGATGTGTATGTGTGCCCCGTGCTACACAGTGCCCTGTCAGTCGGGTAAAGTTCTGTTTCCTCTACGCCGCAGCAACATCTGCTCAGACCAATGTATCACGAACAAGCACTGTAGCGCTTCCTGTATATAGTAATGGTGACCTCACTGACTGGATATCAAATCAAATCAAATTTATTTATATAGCCCTTCGTACATCAGCTGATATCTCAAAGTGCTGTACAGAAACCCAGCCTAAAACCCCAAACAGCAAGCAATGCAGGTGTAGAAGCACGGTGGCTAGGAAAAACTCCCTAGAAAGGCCAAAACCTAGGAAGAAACCTAGAGAGGAACCAGGCTATGTGGGGTGGCCAGTCCTCTTCTGGCTGTGCCGGGTGGAGATTATAACAGAACATGGCCAAGATGTTCAAATGTTCATAAATGACCAGCATGGTCCAATAATAATAAGGCAGAACAGTTGAAACTGGAGCAGCAGCACGGCCAGGTGGACTGGGGACAGCAAGGAGTCATCATGTCAGGTAGTCCTGAGGCATGGTCCTAGGGCTCAGGTCCTCCGAGAGAGAGAAAGAAAGAGAGAAAGAGAGAATTAGAGAGAGCACACTTAAATTCACACAGGACACCGAATAGGACAGGAGAAGTACTCCAGATATAACAAACTAACCCTAGCCCCCCGACACATAAACTACTGCAGCATAAATACTGGAGGCTGAGACAGGAAGGGTCAGGAGACACTGTGGCCCCATCCGAGGACACCCCCGGACAGGGCCAAACAGGAAGGATATAACCCCACCCACTTTGCCAAAGCACAGCCCCCACACCACTAGAGGGATATCTATCCATACCGACTTGGAATACGCTGCACTTGCTTTATGGCCTTAATCATAGTGAAAACACATTTCTCTAGAGCTGGCTTTCTGCCACAATGGGTTTCAGGTGTGTGATTATGTCTGTCACCTCGATGCCTGGGGAGACTGAGATTGCATGATGTCCCAGAACGCTTCCCCGAAACATTTGGAACATGGACAAAATGTGCACTTTTGCATTCGGACATGCGCCATTTTCCCCCCATTTAAATTCAACTGACAAGAAGGGTTTTATGTACTTATGTCAGAGTAAGGTTGTGGTCATTTTGTAGACAATGAAATGTTAGTCTAGTGTTATAAAGGATACACCATAGTATTACTATTCAGTATGTTTATGTAACGGATGTGAAACGGCTAGCTTAGTTAGACCTTGAAGTAGTGGTTCCCCTTGCTCTGCAAGGGCCGTGGCTTTTGTGGAGCGATGGGTAACGATGCTTCGAGGGTGACTGTTGTTGAAGTGTGCAGAGGCTCCCTGGTTCGCGCCCGGGTATGGGCGAGGGGACGGTCTAAAGTTATACTGTTACATTTATCTCCTGTCCCAGCTCACAGCATGTCGTCTCCATGTTTTAGTGAGATGTTTTTCTGTTCATTTTCATTGCATCCTCCCACAGTAAATAATTATCCTCTATGTCAAACACTAGATTACACAGATTGCTCTGACCACTTTCACAGCTGAACAAAAAAACAGCAACAGAAGGCTATTTATAAACATGTAAGGATACAAGTCCATATGTGAAGTAGTGAGATGTGAGAATATCTGATGTGAAATAATACATGCTTCTGGCTTTTGATGTAATATCTGTGAGCATCTGCTCTCCGCCTATACCACAAACCATGGCTTCACTCACTGGGTCCATATCCACTCTGCTGCAGCCAGTGGTGGTAACAGGCAGCCAGTGGGGGTAACAGACAGCCAGTGGGGGTAACAGGCAGCCAGTGGTGGTAACAGGCAGCCAGTGGGGATAACAGACAGCCAGTGGTGGTAACAGACAGCCAGTGGGGGTAACAGACAGCCAGTGGTGGTAACAGACAGCCAGTGGGGGTAACAGACAGCCAGTGGTGGTAACAGGCAGCCAGTGGTGGTAGAAACAGGCAGCCAGTGGTGGTAGAAACAGGCAATCAGTGGTTGTAACAGGCAGCCAGTAGTGGTAACAGGCAGCCAGTGGGGGTAACAGACAGCCAGTGGGGGTAACAGACAGCCAGTGGTAGTAACAGGCAGCCAGTGGTGGTAGAAACAGGCAATCAGTGGTTGTAACAGGCAGCCAGTAGTGGTAACAGGCAGCCAGTGGGGGTAACAGACAGCCAGTGGTGGTAACAGACAGCCAGTGGGGGTAACAGACAGCCAGTGGTGGTAACAGGCAGCCAGTGGTGGTAACAGGCAGCCAGTGGGGGTAACAGGCAGCCAGTGGGGGTAACAGACAGCCAGTGGGGGTAACAGGCAGCCAGTAGTGGTAACAGGCAGCCAGTAGTGGTAACAGGCAGCCAGTGGTTGTAACAGGCAGCCAGTAGTGGTAACAGGCAGCCAGTGGTGGTAACAGGCAGCCAGTGGTTGTAACAGGCAGCCAGTAGTAGTAACAGGCAGCCAGTAGTGGTAACAGGCAGCCAGTGGTTGTAACAGGCAGCCAGTAGTGGTAACAGGCAGCCAGTGGTGGTAACAGGCAGCCAGTGGTTGTAACAGGCAGCCAGTAGTGGTAACAGGCAGCCAGTGGTGGTAACAGGCAGCCAGTGGTGGTAACAGGCAGCCAGTGGTGGTAGAAACAGGGAGCCAGTGGTTGTAACAGGCAGCCAGTAGTGGTAACAGGCAGCCAGTGGTGGTAACAGGCAGCCAGTGGTGGTAACAGGCAGCCAGTGGTGGTAGAAACAGGGAGCCAGTGGTTGTAACAGGCAGCCAGTTGTTGTAACAGGCAGCCAGTAGTGGTTGTAACAGGCAGCCAGTAGTGGTAACAGGCAGCCAGTGGTGGTAAAAGGCAGCCAGTGGTGGTAGAAACAGGCAGCCAGTGGTTGTAACAGGGAGCCAGTGGTGGTAAAAGGCAGCCAGTGGTGGTAGAAACAGGCAGCCAGTGGTTGTAACAGACAGCCAGTGGTGGTAAATGGCAGCCAGTGGTGGTAACAGGCAGCCAGTGGTAGTAACAGGCAGCCAGTAGTGGCAACAGGCAGCCAGTGGTTGTAACAGGCAGCCAGTAGTGGTAACAGGCAGCCAGTGGTGGTAACAGGCAGCCAGTGGTTGTAACAGGCAGCCAGTAGTGGTAACAGGCAGCCAGTGGTGGTAACAGGCAGCCAGTGGTGGTAACAGGCAGCCAGTGGTGGTAGAAACAGGGAGCCAGTGGTTGTAACAGGCAGCCAGTAGTGGTAACAGGCAGCCAGTGGTGGTAACAGGCAGCCAGTGGTGGTAACAGGCAGCCAGTGGTGGTAGAAACAGGGAGCCAGTGGTTGTAACAGGCAGCCAGTTGTTGTAACAGGCAGCCAGTAGTGGTTGTAACAGGCAGCCAGTAGTGGTAACAGGCAGCCAGTGGTGGTAAAAGGCAGCCAGTGGTGGTAGAAACAGGCAGCCAGTGGTTGTAACAGGGAGCCAGTGGTGGTAAAAGGCAGCCAGTGGTGGTAGAAACAGGCAGCCAGTGGTTGTAACAGACAGCCAGTGGTGGTAAATGGCAGCCAGTGGTGGTAACAGGCAGCCAGTGGTAGTAACAGGCAGCCAGTAGTGGCAACAGGCAGCCAGTGGTGGTAACAGGCAGCCAGTGGTGGTAACAGGCAGCCAAAATCAAATCAAATCAAATTTATTTATATAGCCCTTCGTACATCAGCTGATCTCAAAGTGCTGTACAGAAACCCAGCCTAAAACCCCAAACAGCAAGCAATGCAGGTGTAGAAGCACGGTGGCTAGGAAAAACTCCCTAGAAAGGCCAAAACCTAGGAAGAAACCTAGAGAGGAACCAGGCTATGTGGGGTGGCCAGTCCTCTTCTGGCTGTGCCGGGTGGAGATTATAACAGAACATGGCCAAGATGTTCAAATGTTCATAAATGACCAGCATGGTCAAATAATAATAAGGCAGAACAGTTGAAACTGGAGCAGCAGCACAGTCAGGTGGAAGTTGAAACTGGAGCAGCAGCATGGCCAGGTGGACTGGGGACAGCAAGGAGTCATCATGTCAGGTAGTCCTGGGGCATGGTCCTAGGGCTCAGGTCAGTTGAAACTGGAACAGCAGCATGGCCAGGTGGACTGGGGACAGCAAGGAGTCATCATGTCAGGTAGTCCTGGAGCTCAGGTCCTAGGGCTCGGGTCCTCCGAGAGAGAGAAAGAAAGAGAGAAGGAGAGAATTAGAGAACGCACACTTAGATTCACACAGGACACCGAATAGGACAGGAGAAGTACTCCAGATATAACAAACTGACCCCAGCCCCCGACACATAAACTACTGCAGCATAAATACTGGAGGCTGAGACAGGAGGGGTCAGGAGACACTGTGGCCCCATCCGAGGTCACCCCGGACAGGGCCAAGCAGGAAGGATATAACCCCACCCACTTTGCCAAAGCACAGCCCCCACACCACTAGAGGGATATCTTCAACCACCAACTTACCATCCTGAGACAAGGCTGAGTATAGCCCACAAAGATCTCCGCCACGGCACAACCCAAGGGGGGCGCCAACCCAGACAGGATGACCACAACAGTGAATCAACCCACTCAGGTGACGCACCCCCTCCAGGGACGGCATGAGAGAGCCCCAGTAAGCCAGTGACCCAGCCCCTGTAATAGGGTTAGAGGCAGAGAATCCCAGTGTAAAGAGGGGAACCGGCCAAGCAGAGACAGCAAGGGCGGTTCGTTGCTCCAGAGCCTTTCCGTTCACCTTCCCACTCCTGGGCCAGACTACACTCAATCATATGACCCACAGAAGAGATGAGTCTTCAGTAAAGACTTAAAGGTTGAGACCGAGTTTGCGTCTCTGACATGGGTAGGCAGACCGTTCCATAAAAATGGAGCACTATAGGAGAAAGCCCTGCCTCCAGCTGTTTGCTTAGAAATTCTAGGGACAATTAGGAGGCCTGCGTCTTGTGACCGTAGTGTACGTGTAGGTATGTACGGCAGGACCAAATCAGAGAGATAGGTAGGAGCAAGCCCATGTAATGCTTTGTAGGTTAGCAGTAAAACCTTGAAATCAGCCCTTGCTTTGACAGGAAGCCAGTGTAGAGAGGCTAGCACTGGAGTAATATGATCAAATTTTTGGTTCTAGTCAGGATTCTAGCAGCCGTATTTAGCACTAACTGAAGTTTATTTAGTGCTTTATCCGGGTAGCCGGAAAATAGAGCATTGCAGTAGTCTAACCTAGAAGTGACAAAAGCATGGATTAATTTTTCTGCATCATTTTTGGACAGAAAGTTTCTGATTTTTGCAATGTTACGTAGATGGAAAAAAGATGTCCTTGAAATGGTCTTGATATGTTCTTCAAAAAGAGATCAGGGTCCAGAGTAACGCCGAGATCCTTCACAGTTTTATTTGAGACGACTGTACAACCATTAAGATTAATTGTCAGATTCAACAGAATATCTCTTTGTTTCTTGGGACCTAGAACAAGCATCTCTGTTTTGTCCGAGTTTAATAGTAGAAAGTTTGCAGCCATCCACTTCCTTATGTCTGAAACACATGCTTCTAGCGAGGGCAATTTTGGGGCTTCACCATGTTTCATTGAAATGTACAGCTGTGTGTCATCCGCATAGCAGTGAAAGTTTACATTATGTTTTCGAATAACATCCCCAAGAGGTAAAATATATAGTGAGAACAATAGTGGTCCTAAAACGGAACCTTGAGGAACACCGAAATTTACAGTTGATTTGTCAGAGGACAAACCATTCACAGAGACAAACTGATATCTTTCCGACAGATAAGATCTAAACCAGGCCAGAACTTGTCCGTGTAGACCAATTTGGGTTTCCAATCTCAGACAGATGCAGAGCCTCGGTCCGATGCCATTAAAATGTCATTTAACACCTTCACAAGTGCCGTCTCAGTGCTATGATGGGGTCTAAAACCAGACTGAAGCATTTCGTATACATTGTTTGTCTTCAGGAAGGCAGTGAGTTGCTGAGCAACAGCCTTCTCTAAAATTTTTGAGAGGAATGGAAGATTCGATATAGGCCGATAGTTTTTTATATTTTCTGGGTCAAGGTTTGGCTTTTTCAAGAGAGGCTTTATTACTGCCACTTTTAGTGAGTTTGGTACACATCCAGTGGATAGAGAGCCGTTTATTATGTTCAACATAGGAGGGCCAAGCACAGGAAGCAGCTCTTTCAGTAGTTTAGTTGGAATAGGGTCCAGTATGCAGCTTGAAGGTTTAGAGGCCATGATTATTTTCATCATTGTGTCAAGAGATATAGTACTAAAACACTTGAGCGTCTCTCTTGATCCTAGGTCCTGGCAGAGTTGTGCAGACTCAGGACAACTGAGGTTTGGAGGAATACGCAGGTTTAAAGAAGAGTCCGTAATTTGCTTTCTAATAATCATAATCTTTTCCTCAAAGAAGTTCATGAATTTATCACTGCTAAAGTGAAAGTCATCCTCTCTTGGGGAATGCTGCTTTTTAGTTAGCTTTGCGACAGTATCAAAAAGGAATTTCGGATTGTTCTTATTTTCCTCAATTAAGTTAGAAAAATAGGATGATCGAGCAGCAGTAAGGGCTCTTCGGTACTGCACGGTACTGTCTTTCCAAGCTAGTCGGAAGACTTCCAGTTTGGTGTGGCGCCATTTCCGTTCCAATTTTCTGGAAGCTTGCTTCAGAGCTCGGGTATTTTCTGTGTACCAGGGAGCTAGTTTCTTATGAGAGATTTTTTTAGTTTTAGGGGTGCAACTGCATCTAGGGTATTGCGCAAGGTTAAATTGAGATCCTCAGTTAGGTGGTTAACTGATTTTTGTCCTCTGGCGTCCTTGGGTAGGCAGAGGGAGTCTGGAAGGGCATCAAGGAATCTTTGTGTTGTCTGTGAATTTATAGCACGACTTTTGATGTTCCTTGGTTGGGGTCTGAGCAGATTATTTGTTGCAATTGCAAACGTAATAAAATGGTGGTCCAATAGTCCAGGATTATGAGGAAAAACATTAAGATCCACCACATTTATTCCATGGGACAAAACTAGGTCCAGCGTATGACTGTGACAGTGAGTGGGTCCAGAGACATGTTGGACAAAACCCACTGAGTCGATGATGGCTCCGAAAGCCTTTTGGAGTGGGTCTGTGGACTTTTCCATGTGAATATTAAAGTCACCAAAGATTAGAATATTATCTGCTATGACTACAAGGTCCGATAGGAATTCAGGGAACTCAGTGAGAAACGCTGTATATGGCCCAGGAGGCCTGTAAACAGTAGCTATAAAAAGTGATTGAGTAGGCTGCATAGATTTCATGACTAGAAGCTCAAAAGACGAAAACGTCATTTTTTTTTTGTAAATTGAAATTTGCTATCGTAAATGTTAGCAACCCCTCCGCCTTTGCGGGATGCACGGGGATATGGTCACTAGTGTAGCCAGGAGGTGAGGCCTCATTTAAAACAGTAAATTCATCAGGCTTAAGCCATGTTTCAGTCAGGCCAATCACATCAAGATTATGATCAGTGATTAGTTCATTGACTATAATTGCCTTTGAAGTAAGGGATCTAACATTAAGTAGCCCTATTTTGAGATGTGAGGTATCATGATCTCTTTCAGTAATGACAGGAATGGAGGTGGTCTTTATCCTAGTGAGATTGCTAAGGCGAACACCGCCATGTTTAGTTTTGCCCAACCTAGGTCGAGGCACAGACACGGTCTCAATGGTGATAGCTGAGCTGACTACACTGACTGTGCTAGTGGCAGACTCCACTATGCTGGCAGGCTGGCTAACAGCCTGCTGCCTGGCCTGCACCCTATTTCATTGTGGAGCTAGAGGAGTTAGAGCCATGTCTATGTTGGTAGATAAGATGAGAGCACCCCTCCAGCTAGGATGGAGTCCGTCACTCCTCAGCAGGTCAGGCTTGGTCCTGTTTGTGGGTGAGTCCCAGAAAGAGGGCCAATTATCTACAAATTCTATCTTTTGGGAGGGGCAGAAAACAGTTTTCAACCAGCGATTGAGTTGTGAGACTCTGCTGTAGAGCTCATCACTCCCCTAACTGGGAGGGGGCCAGAGACAATTACTCGATGCCGACACATCTTTCTAGCTGATATGCACGCAGAAGCTATGTTGCGCTTGGTGATCTCTGACTGTTTCATCCTAACATCGTTGGTGCCGACGTGGATAACAATATCTCTATACTCTCTACACTCGCCAGTTTTAGCTTTAGCCAGCACCATCTTCAGATTAGCCTTAACGTCGGTAGCCCTGCCCCGGGTAAACAGTGTATGATCGCTGGATGATTCGCTTTAAGTCTAATGCTGCGGGTAATGGAGTCGCCAATGACTAGAGTTTTCAATTTGTCAGAGCTAATGGTGGGAAGCTTCGGCGTCTCAGACCCCGTAACGGGAGGAGTAGAGACCAGAGAAGACTCGGCCTCTGACTCCGACCCGCTGCTTAATGGGGAAAACCGGTTGAAAGTTTCTGTCGGCTGAATGAGCGACACCGGTTGAGCGTTCCTACAGCATTTCCTTCCAGAAACCGTGAGAAAGTTGTCCGGCTGCGGGGACTGTGTCTGGGGATTTATACTACTATCTGTACTTACTGGTGGCACAGACGCTGTTTTATCCTTTCCTACACTGAAATTACCCTTGCCTAACGATTGCGTCTGAAGCTGGGCTTGCAGCACAGCTATCCTCGCCATAAGGCGAGTACAGCGGCTGCAATTAGAAGGCATCATGTTAATGTTACTACTTAGCTTCGGCTGTTGGAGGTCCTGACGAATCGTGTCCAGATAAAGCGTCCGGAGTGAAAAAGTTGAAAAAGTTGAGGAAAAAATAAATAAATATATGAACGGTAATTAAAAAGTGAAAACCGTAAAGTTGTCAGGTAGCAAAACAGGTATACATCCTAACAACCAGTAGCCAGTAGTGGCAACAGGCAGCCAGTGGTGGTAACATGCAGCCAGTGGTGGTTAAAGGCAGCCAGTGGTGGTAACAGGCAGCCAGTAGTGGTAACTGGCAGCAAGAGAGGTGATAACATGAAGACAGTGGTGGTAACAAGCAGCCAGTGGTGGTAACAGGCAGCCAGTAGAGATAACAGGCAGTCAGTGGTGGTAACAGGCAGCCAGAGAGGTGGTAACAGGCAGCCAGTAGTGGTAACAGGCAACCAGAGAGGTAGTAGCAGGCAGCCAGTGGTGGTAAAGGGCAGCCAGAGTGGTAACAGGCAGCCAGATTGGTAGTAACATGCAGACAGCGGTGGCAATAGGCAGCCAGTGGTGGTACCAGGCAGCCAGTGGTGGTACCAGGCAGCCAGTATTGGTAACAGGCAGCTTGTATTGGTAACAGGCAGCCAGTGGTGGTAACAGGCAGCCAGTAGTGGTAACAGGCAGCCAGTGGTGATAACTGGCAGCCAGTAGTGGTAACTAGCAGCCAGTAGCGGTGACAGGCAGCCAGCATTGATAACAGGCAGCCAGAAGTGGTAACTGGCAGCGATGAGAGGTGATAACTGGCAGCCAGTGGTGGTAACAGGCAGCCAGTGGTGGTAACAGTCAGCCAGTAGTGTTAACAGGCATCCAGAGAGGTGATAACAGGCAGCCAGTGATGGTAACAGGCAGCCAGTGGTGGTAACAGGCAGACAGTAATGGTAACAGGCAGCCAGTGGTGGTAACAGGCAGCCAGCATTTGTAACAGGCAGCCAGAGAGGTGGTAACAGGCAGCCAGTGGTGGTAACAGGCAGGCAGTGGTGGTAACAGGCAGCCAGTGGTGGTAACAGGCAGCCAGTAGTGGTAACTAGCAGCCAGTAGTGGTGACAGGCAGCCAGCATTTGTAACAGGCAGCCACAGAGGTGGTAACAGGCAGTCAGTGGTGGTAACAGGGAGCCAGTGGTGGTAGAAACAGGGAGCCAGTGGTTGTAACAGGCAGCCAGTAATGGTTGTAACAGGCAGCCAGTAGTGGTAACAGGCAGCCAGTGGTGGTAACAGGCAGCTAGTGGTGGTAACATGCAGCCAGTGGTGGTAACAGGCAGCCAGTGGTGGTAACAGGCAGCCAGTGGTGGTAACAGGCAGCCAGCAGTGGTAATAGGCAGCCAGTAGTGGTAATAGGCAGCCAGTAGTGGTAACAGGCAGCCAGAGAGGTGATAACAAGCAGCCAGTAGTGGCAACAGTCAGCCAGTAGTGGTAACATGCAGCCAGTAGTGGTAACATCTAGACAGAGAAGTAGTGGCAGGCAGCCAGTGGTGGGACCAGGCAGCCAGTATTGGTAACAGGCAGCCAGTATTGGTAACAGGCAGCCAGTGGTGGTAACAGGCAGCCAGCAGTGGTAATAGGCAGCCAGTAGTGGTAATAGGCAGCCAGTAGTGGTAACAGGCAGCCAGAGAGGTGATAACAAGCAGCCAGTAGTGTCAACAGTCAGCCAGTAGTGGTAACATGCAGCCAGTATTGGTAACAGCTAGACAGAGAAGTAGTGGCAGGCAGCCAGTGGTGGTACCAGGCAGCCGGTATTGGTAACAGGCAGCCGGTATTGGTAACAGGCAGCCAGTGGTGGTCACAGGCAGCCAGTAGTGGTAACAGGCAGCCAGTGGTGGTAACTGGCAGCCAGTTGTGGTAACAGTCAGCCAGTAATGGTAACACACAGCCAGAGAGGTAGTAACAGGCAGTAAGTTGTGGTAACAGGCAGCAGATTGTGGTGGTACGAGCCAGTCAGAGAGGGTAAATCCTCCCTAAGACTGATTTGCCTAGCTCTAGGTCACTTATCCAGCTGGAGAGAGGCGCTGTGAAACTCTTTCCACATCCCTAACAATTCCCCTCAATTTCCCACTCTCTTGAATCACAGTGCAAGGCCTGCAGTGCGAAACACAGCCAACGAAACAGATACCTGCGCGCTGGCCAAAGAAAACTCCGCTTCGTCCAATTGTCTTTTTTTTCTCTAGCAATGACTGTCAGCTCTGTCAGGAATCCCCAATCTCATGCTAATTGAAATCATACGATATTGTGTCACGTGAATATTTCACCCCAACACTATAACATGTGATTGACATGCTGAAAATATACACATTCAGGACAGTATTGTGGAAGACTTGAATGTTATTTCAACCTGTGGTTGGTAATAGCAACCAATTGGAGTTGATGCTTATTGGCTAAATGAAACAAAGACAATGAACTATCATCTGTCATCTTGAAGGCAAACTACTTCTGTCAAGTGTACCAATACCCAGCACATATTTGCAACAACACAGCTGAAGCCTGAACTACAGTGTCTTGCAAAAGTATTCATCCCTCTTGGCATTGTTCCTATTTTCTTGCATTACAGCCTGTAATTTAAATGGATTTTATTTGGATTTCATGTAATGGACATACACAAAAAAGGTTAAGTGAAATGAAAAAATAAAATAAAATTGTTTTAAAAAAAGTCAAAAAAATAAAAAACAGAAAAGTGATATGTATTCACCCCGTTTGCTTTGAAGCCCCTAAATACGATCTGGTGCAAACAATTACCTTCAGAAGTCACACAATGAGAAATAAAGTCCACCTGTGTGCAATCTAAGTGTCACATAATCTGTCACATGATCTCAGTATATATACACCTGTTCTGTAAGGCCACAGAGTCTACAGCACCACTAAGCAAGGGGCACCACCAAGCAAGTGGCACTATGAAGACCAAGGAGCTCTCCAAACAGGTCAGGGACAAAGTTGTGGAGAAGTACAGATCAGTGTTGGGTTATAAAAAAATATCAGAAACTTTGAACATCCCACAGAGCACCATTAAAAATGGAAAATGGAAAGAATATGGCACCAGAACAAACCTGCCAAGAGAGGGCCGCCCACCAAAACGGACCAGGCAAGGAGGGCATTACTCAGAAAGGCAACAAAGAGACCAAAGATAACCCTGAAGGAGCTGCAAAGCTCCACAGCGGAGATTGTAGTATCTCTCCATAGGACCACTTTAAGCCATACACTCCACACAGCTGATCTTTATGGAAGAGTGGCCAGAAAAATGCCATTGCCAACTTCAGAGTGTTTTCTATCCAAATCTATGAATAATATGCATATCTTAAATTCTTGGCATGAGTAGCAGGAAGTTGAAATTGGGCACGCTATTTATCCAAAAGTGAAAATTCTGCCCCCTAGCCCCAAGAGGAAGGAATGATGGACAGCTCTAAATACAGGGAAATTCTTGAGGGAAACCTGTTTCAGTCTTCCAGAGATTTGAGACTGGTAAGGAGGTTCACCTTCCCGCAGGACAATGACCCTAAGCATACTGCTAAAGAAACACTTGAGTGGTTTAAGGGGATACATTTAAATGTCTTGGAATGGCCTAGTCAAAGCCCAGACCTCAATCCAATTGGGAATCTGTGGTATGACTTAAAGATTGCTTTACACCAGTGGAATCAAGCCTACTTGATGGAGCTGGAGCAGTTCTACCTTGAAGAATGGGAAAAAACCCCAGTGGCGAAATGTGCCAAGCTTATTGAGACATACCCCAAGAGATTTGCACCTGTAATTGCTGCAAAAGGTGGCTCTACAAAGTTTTGACTTTGGGGGGGTGAATAGTTATGCATGTTCAAGTTTTCCGTTTTTTTTGTCTTATTTATTGTTTGTTTCTCAATAAAAAAATATTTAGCATCTTCACAGTGGTAGGCCAAATGATACAACCCCCCCAAAAAAACAATTTTAATTACAGGTTGTGAGGCAACAAAATAGTAAGAATGTCAATCGGGGTGAATACCTTCGCAAGCCACTGTAAATGGCTCATAAATCTGAGCCCATCAGTGGATGAAGGTGAATGCACTGAGTCTGTTTCACCAGCTTCAGAGATTCCCAACAGCAACATGTCATGGAAAGCAACACTTTCCCTAATTTAACTAGTTTAATCCAGATTTGGAATGCACAGGTATTCTCCCGGCAAGAGGTGTTAATGCAAGTCAAGCCTTCCCTGATGTAGGCCAGATTGAATTCGTAACCCAGGGACATCGTATGCTCAATACGAACTGCTATAATTATGGCCGTGTCTTCTTTTTAATTGGTTTTAAATGAACAGCATTCATTTTAATTAGCTCCTGTACACACACAGGATTTTAAAAAGGTGTCTGTGGGTTCATCTTTCTCCGTCTCGGTTAATGGAAATTCGTAATCTTGCCTTACTTGACAGTCTGTTTCATATGCTGAGATGGAGAGGGAAAAGTAACATATAGTATATATTGCAGCACTCTGTAAACTGTGACACTTTTTTTCTCAGTCTTGACACATCTCATTTCCTCTCAGACTTGGGGAGGTCAAATACGGCTAGATCTGTCAGTAGATGATGCAATAGCTAAGTGATTAAATACTTTTTTGGTCTTGTTGAAGTATTAAGCATTTCCATAGTCTGACTCTCATGGTTTACTCATGTTCAGGAGCTTGTCTAACAGACATAATGTCGCCTATCTATCAAACTAAATGAATCAGTAATATAAGGCTCAGAATATGCGCAATATGGACCATTCACAGCTATACAGTATGCATTATCAACTGTGATATTAAAGTATTCTATTTCCTTTTCTTGAGAAAACACTTCAGAGAACATGTCCTGGGAATCCCAGGTGGTTATTGTCCTAATACTATGCATGGACACTGTCTAATGGTTTAATAAACAAACACTTAAAAGAAACTGGAACCAAAACTTGACAACAATACAATTATAAGGCAACAAAGTAAATCAAATCAAATCAAATTGAATGCGTTGAATACAACAGGTGTAGACCTTACAATGAAATGCTTACGAGCCCCGAACCAACAATGCAGTTTAAATAAGACATAAGAATAAGATATAAGCATAAGTAAGAATAAGAAATAAAAGTAACAAGGAATTAAAGAGCAGCAGTAAAATAACAATAGTGAGATTATATACAGGGGGGTACTGGTACAGAGTCAATGTGCGGGGGCAGTAAAACGTACAAGTAGGTAGAGTTATTAAAGTGACTATGCATAGATAATAACAATAGAGAGTAGCTGTGGTGTAAAAAGGGGGGAGCAATGCAAATAGTCCAGGTGGCCATTTAATTAGATGTTCAGGAGTCTTATGGCTTGGGGGTAGAAGCTGTTTAGAAGCCTCTTGAACCTAGACTTGGCACTCCGGTACTGCTTGCCGTGCGGTAACAGTGAGAACAGTCTATGACTGGGTGGCTGGAGTCCTTGACAATTTTTAGGGACTTCCTCTGACACCGCCTGGTGTAGAGGTCCTGGATGGCAGGAAGCTTGGCCTCAGTGATTTACTGGACTGTACGCACTACCCTCTGTAGTGCCTTGTGTTTGAAGACGGAGCAGTTCCCATACCAAGCAGTGATGCAACCAGTCAGGACGCTCTCGATGGTACAGCTGTAGAACCTTTTGAGGATCTGAGGACCAATGCCAAATCTTTTCAGTCTCCTGAGGGGGAATAGGTTTTGTTGTGCCCTCTTCACAACTGTCTTGGCGTGCTTGGACCATGTAAGTTTGTTGGTGATGTGGACACCAAGGAACTTGAAGCTCTCAACCTGCTCCACTACAGCCTCGTCGATGAGAATGGGGGCGTGCTCGCTCCTCTTTTTCCTGTAGTCCACAATCATCTCCTTTGTCTTGATCACGTTGGGGGAGAAGGGTGTTGTCCTGGCACTACACCGCCAGGTCTCTGACCTCCTCTCTATACTCTGTCTCGTTGTTGTTACCTACCCTTACCACCTGGGGGAAGCCCGTCAAGATACAGTTGCAGAGGGAGGTGTTTAGTCACAGGGTCCTTAGCTTATTGATGAACTTTGAGGGCACTATGGTGTTTAACGCTGAGCTGTAGTCAATGAATAGCATTCTCACATAGGTGTTCCTTTTGTCCAGGTGGGAAAGGGCAGTGTGGAATGCAGAGTGTAGAGATTGCATCATCTGTGGATCTGTTAGGGCGGTATGCAGATTGGAGAGGGTCTAGGGTTTCTGGGATAATGGTGTTGATGTGAGCCATGACCAGCCTTTCAAAGCACTTCATGGTTACAGATGCGAGCCCTACGGGTAGTCATTTAGGCAGGTTACCATAGTGTTCTTGGGCACAGGGACTATGGTGGTCTGCTTAAAACTTGTTGGTATTACAGACTCGGACAGGAAGAGGTTGAAAATGTCAGTGAAGACACTTGCCACTTGTTCAGCGCATGCTCGCAGTACACGTCCTGGTAATCTGTCTGGCCCTGCGGCCTTGCGAATGTTGACCTGTTTAAAGGTAGGTCTTACTCACATCTTGAGAGCGTGATCACACAGTCTTCCAAAACAGTGCTGCTCTCTTTCCCTGGACACTGTGTGTATTGTAATCCACTGCTTTGGTAAAAGAACACACTGTATTCATGGTTATTATTTATAAGGTAGCTTTTGTGTTCCAGCCTTTGATTTCATAAAGTGTGTGTGACAATGTAAAGGTCTTAGTTGAGATAACATAGGCTTGGACATCTCTTTCTCTTCTCTGTGTGTCTGAGACAGGGATTTGGAATCATTGTTACTGCACTCCATGGAAACACACAAACGTGCACACAGAGACGTGCACACAGACACACACAAACACACACACAGACGTGCACATGCATGCAAGCACAAACACGCACAAACACATACACACAGACACACACACATTTTTAAACTTACATTTCAGGACTGTTTGGGGATTAAAAATATATTCCCATTCAATATCCTATTTTCCCTAAACCCTAATCCTAACCCTAACCTTAACCCGAACCCCAAAACTCCTAAACCTAACCCTAACTTCTACCCCTACCCCTAACCTTAACCTTAACCCTAGTCCCAAACCCTAAACCTAAACCTAACTCTAACTCATAACCCTAACCTTAACCCTAGCCCCAAACCCTAAACCTAACCCTTAAATGGGAAATCAGCAGTTCTGGTCCTGATAATGTAGGAATACATGTACACACTCTATCTCATTCACTCTCTCCCACACACCTCTCTTTCACTATTTATTTTTCTACATCTAAAGTACTGTAACTATGGTTACCCCAATAGGAAAGATTTTGTGAAGAGTACCTCAGTTGGTTGTATCTCTAACTTGTTCTCTACCCTCCCCACTTCCCACTCTGTTTCAGGTTTTATAATGAGCAAGCAGACAATCTTGGTAGGTCTGACAAACATATGCTTCTTTAGATATTACCCACTGGGTGCACTCTGGTGGAATCAACGTTGTTTCAACGTCATTTAAATTCAATTACGTGGAATAGATGTTGAATTGACGTCTGTGCCCAGTGGGTACCAATTATGTATATATTCTTTATGTAATTGTACTGTAGATTTTACTAATGCAGTAATTGCCAGGATGGCTGCATGCGTCACACATAAAACGTATAGTAGGGTGATAAAGAAGCAGTGCTTTTTCCACTCGACTAGAGACAAAAACGCTCTTATCAAGTTGTGGAGAAGCTGTGTGGGCGTGCATACATTGTACTGTATTAATAATTAGTTAAGGAGGGCATGTGTCTCTCCTGAATGAATGTAAAAGCATCATTTGCTCTGAGTAGCATTTCAGAGGGTGGAGTTGAAGTTGATCTGAGCTAACTTTAGGACACATACAGTAAGAAGAGGTGTTAGTGCCAAGAGAGTATTTGTTAAGATAACTTTTTTCATTCTTCCACTGCAAGTCATCTTAGGTATTGTTGTTTCATTTGACACCAGCTGTGATTATTTTTTGCCATTGTCAAAACGGGGTCCTTTACATGCCATGACATGCCCTAACTAAGCTTTATTTCCTTCGGTTGTTTTATATCCCTCTAAAATTATACATGGTTTTAGATTTATAATGAAAATGCCTGTAATCTGGCATCACTCTCTAGCTTCTTCACTGGAGAGTTTCCTGTCTTCAGGTTGCTTACGGTTTCTTATGGTGATAGAGTGGGTAGTCCTGGAAAATTACATTTTGTTATTCTGTATTTCTGTTAGATCAAAGTTGCAGTTATTTTTTTCTGCTTGATGTTCTCCTGTATGTTGTGATAGCAATTCTTGATTACATTTTTAGTTTAAAATAGTTTAAAATGTTTGACAATGTAAGAACATCTATCTAATATAAAAGCAAACAAACAATCAATCAAATGTATTCATGAAGCCCTTTTTACATCAGCCAATGTCACAAAGTGCTGTACAGAAACCCAGCCTAAAACCCCAAACAGCAAGCAATGCAGATGTAGAAGCATGGTGGCTAGGAAAAACTCCCTAGAAAGGCCAGAACCTAGGAAGAAACCTAGAGAGGAACCAGGCTCTAAGGGGTGGCCAGTCCTCTTCTGGCTGTGCCAGGTGGAGATTATAACAGTATATGGCCAAGATGTTCAAACGTTCATAGATGACCAGCAGAGTCCGATAATAATAATCACAGTGGTTGTAGAGGGTGCAACAAGTCAGCACCTCAGGAGTAAATGTCATTTGGCTTTCATAGCCGAGCATGCAGAGTTGGAGACAGCAGGTGTGGTAGAGAGAGAGAGTTGAAAACAGCAGGTCTGGGACAAGGTAGTACATCCGGTGAACAGGTCAAGGTTCCATAGCCGCAGGCAGAACAGTTGAAACTGGAGCAGCATCATAACCAGGTGGACTGGGGACAGCAAGAAGTCATCAGGCCAGGTAGTCCTGGGGCATGGTCCCAGGGCTCAGTCCTCTGGGATGGGAGAGAGAGAGAGAATTAGAGAGAGCATACTTAAATTCACACAGGACACTGGATAAACAGAATAAATAATCCAGACATAACAGACTGACCCTAGCAACCCGACACATAAACTCTTGCAGCATAAATACTGGAGGCTGAGACAGGAATGGTTGGGAGACACTGTGGCCCCATACGACAATACCCCTGGACACGGCAAACCAGGCAGGATATAACCCCACCCACTTTGCCAAAGCATGGCCCTCACACCACTAGAGGGATATCTTCAACCACCAACTTACTACCCTGAGACAAGGCTGAGTATAGCCCACAAAGATCTCCCCCATGGCATGAACCCGAGGGGGTGCCAAACCCGGACAGGAAGACCACATCAGTGACTCAACCCACTTAAGTGACGCACCTCTCCTAGGGACGGGAAAGAAGAGCACCAGTAAGCCAGTGAATCAGCTCCCGTAATAGGGTTAGAGGCAGAGAATCCTGGTGGAGAGAGGGGAACCGGCCAGGCAGAGACAGCAAGGGCGGTTTGTTGCTCCAGTGCCTTTCCATTGACCTTCACACCCCTGGGCCAGACTACACTCAATCATAGGACCTATTGAAGAGATGAGTCTTCAATAAAGGGCTCCTGAGTGACGCAGTGGTCTAATGCACTGCATCTCTGTGCAAGAGGTGTCACTACATTCCCTTGTTTGAATCCAGGCTGAATCACATCTGTCCATGATTGGGAGTTCCATCAGGCGGTGCACAATTGGCCCAGCATCGTTCAGGTTTGGCTGGGTTAGGCCGTCATTGTAAATAAGAATTTGTTCTTAACTGACTTGCCTAGTTAAATAAAGGTCAAATAAAAATGAAGACTTAAAGTTGAGGTTGAGAATGAGGTTGAGAATGGTTGAGAATGAGTCTGTCTCTCACCGTGTTTCATCGAATTGTACAGCTGTGTATCGTCCGCATAGCAGTGAAAGTTAACATTATGTTTCCGAATGACATCACCAAGAGGTAAAATATATAGTGAAAACAATAGTGGTTCTAAAATGGAACCTTGAGGAACACTGACATTGATTTGACATTGATTTGTCAGAGGACAAACCGTCCACAGATACAAAATGATATGTTTCTGACAGATAAGATCCAAACCAGGCCAGAACTTGTCTATGTAGACCAATTTGGGTTTCCAATCACTTCAAAAGAAAGTGGTGATCGATGGTGTCAAAAGCAGCACTAAGGTTGAGGAGCACGAGGACAGATGCCTTGGTCTGACGCCACTTAAAGATAATTTACCACCTTCATGAGTGCAGTCTCAGTGCTATGATGGGGTCTAAAACCAGACTGAAGCGTTTCATATACATTGTTTGTCTTCAGGAAGGCAGTGAGTTGCTGCGCAACAGCTTTTTCTGAAATCAAATCAAATCAAATCAAATGTATTTATATAGCCCTTCGTACATCAGCTGATATCTCAAAGTGCTGTACAGAAACCCAGCCTAAAACCCCAAACAGCAAGCAATGCAGGTGTAGAAGCACGGTGGCTAGGAAAAACTCCCTAGAAAGGCCAAAACCTAGGAAGAAACCTAGAGAGGAACCAGGCTATGTGGGGTGGCCAGTCCTCTTCTGGCTGTGCCAGGTGGAGATTATAACAGAACATGGCCAAGATGTTCAAATGTTCATAAATGACCAGCATGGTCGTATAATAATAAGGCAGAACAGTTGAAACTGGAGCAGCAGCACGGTCAGATGGACTGGGGACAGCAAGGAGTCATCATGTCAGGTAGTCCTGGGGCATGGTCCTAGGGCTCAGGTCCTCCGAGAGAGAGAAAAGAAGAGAGAATTAGAGAGAGCATATGTGGGGTGGCCAGTCCTCTTCTGGCTGTGCCGGGTGGAGATTATAACAGAACATGGCCAAGATGTTCAAATGTTCATAAATGATCAGCATGTTCGAATAATAAGAAGGCAGAACAGCAGAAATGAAAGGTCACATTATGCTCAGTCAGATCCTCATGAATTTAATTCACAACGTATGTACCTAGATATTTATAGTGTGTTTTGGAATGACTGTATTACTAGTATACTGTATTCTCGTTCATGATCTGTAACCATGATATTTCCTTTTTATATGCTCTTTTCAACAACTCATGAATTTTCTTTGAGTGTGTGGGGCTGTGTAAAGGCCCCACACAGTCACAGGTCAACATTTGTTATAACACTGAAACCCCGAGAGATTTAACTTGGTTTCAACTGAACATTTTCCTTTTGGGGATACATTTTAATGGTTACTTTAATGTTTACAGTACCAGTCAGAAATTGGACACACCAACTCATTTAATTTATTTTTTACTATTTTCTACCATGTTTAATAATAGTGAAGGCATCAAAACTATGAAATAACACATATGTTGTAAGCAAAGAAATGTAAAAAAATTCAAAATATATTTTATATTTGAGATTCTTCAAAGTAGCCACAGCTTTGCACACTCTTGGCATTATCTCAACCAGCTTCATGAGGTTAAAAGTTCATTTGTGGAATTTCTTACCTTCATAATGCATTTGAGCCAATCAGTTGTGTTTGAGCTAATCAGTTGTGTTGTGACAAGGCAGAGGTGGTACACTGAAGATATCCATATTTGGTAAAAGACAAAGTCTATATTATGGCAAGAACAGCTCAAATAAGCAAAGAGAAACAACAATCCATCATTGCTTTAAGACATGAAGGTCAGTCAATACGGAACATTTCAAGACCTTTGAACGTTTCTTTAAGTGCAGTCGCAAAAACCATCAAGGCTATGATGAAACTGGCTCTCATGAGGACCGCCACAGGAAAGGAAGACCCAGAGTTCCCTCTGCTGCAGAGGATAAGTTCATTAGAGTTACCTGTCTCTCATGAGGACCGCCACAGGAAAGGAAGACCCAGAGTTCCCTCTGCTGCAGAGGATAAGCTCATTAGAGTTACCAGCCTCAGATTGCAGCCAATATAAATACTTCACAGATTTCAAGTAACAGACAAATCTCAACATCAACTGATCAGAGGAGACTGCATGAATCAGGCCTTCATTGTCAAATTGCTGTAATGAAACCACTACCGAAGAACACCAATAATAAGAAGAGAGGTCAATATGTACGTGTCCGTGAGTGTCTCACCTTTACACAGATGGGTCATATTAGTGTATATCTCAAACTGTTGGAACACTACAGACAGAGGTTGTCAGATTGGCTGTACTGAGACGCTTGTGGGGTCCGGAGAACAAAACTGAGAACACGATTGTGTTTCTGAGAGTCACATCTTTCCATAGAGGTGTCAATAGTTTTTAGGCCAAACCGTTCGGATGCTACAGACGATGTTGTGAGGAGACAGATCTTCGGGATGTCTCAGGCTCTGACAAACATTACTCTACATAGGCGGATATCTCTGACAGATTTTTATAGGGATTTTTGTATTATGCTAATTAGATTTCCATGCGGGCGCGGACATCGACCTTAGGGAAATTGAAATGATTGATAGTGCATCCTTTGATGACACATTGTGGAAAAAAGTTCACAATTCGCTACAATCCAGTGCCCTCTTAGATCATAATCAACCATTGTCATTATTAGTGACCATTCTAAAATAATTTTGCAGCCTATACTGTATGTTTCGACTCAAGGCATACAGCACTGAGATCTTGCTTTAGTGTTGTACACTTATCATTTTACAACCTTTCAAGTGTTATTTTCTTAATATACACTGAGTGTACAAAACATCAGGAACACCTTCATAATATTGAGTTATACCCGTTTTGCCCTGAGAACAGCCTCAATTCGAAGGTGCATGGACTCTACAAGGTGTTAAAAGTGTTCCACAGGGATGCTGGCCTACTCCAATGCTTACCACAGTTGTGTCAAGTTGGCTCGATGTCCTTTGGTTGGTTGACCATACTTGAAACACATAGGAAACTGTTGAGCAGTTCTTGATACACTCAAACCAGTGTGCCTGGCACCAACTACCATACCCCATTCAAAGGTACTTCAATCTTTTGTCTTGCCCATTCACCCTCTGAATGGCACACAATCCATGTTGACGTTTTCTCAAGGTTTAAAAATCCTTCTATAATCTGTCTCCTCCCCTTCATCTAGACTGATTGAAGTGATATCAATAAAGAATCATAGCTTTCACCTGTATTCCCCTTGTCACTCATGAAAATGTCATGTTCCTAATGTTTTGTCCACACTGTGTATATAGACTTCTGCATTGTCTGGAAGTTCCTGTCAGATTATGCTTCATGAAGTGCCAAACCCTCATTAGTTACTGTACATGTGCCACCTGCAAATACAGAATTATTTCTGCTTCTAATTAGATTATTTCTTCCACAGCTGTCATCTCTTACATAAACAACGAAGTCACCCAAAATAATTAGGGCAGTTTGGCATGCTTGTGAAAAGTCTTGCCAAACTTGTATATTTTCAGTTCTAGTCAATAAGGTTTTAATTAATGAATGTTTTAATCAATTGTCATTAAAATCCAAACTGAGATCTTAAATTCAGCCCAATGGGTGCGCTTGTTGACTCAATGCATTCTATTCTGCAGGTCTGGTGGGAAATGATTCATTCTCAACCAGGGGAAGCATCTCAAGATCTCATTTAATATACAATCTGAATGTTATTATGCATTGTGCAATCACATTTTGGTGATAGAGGTTCCCAAGTCATTAAGATTCAAAATGGATACCATGCCATAATGTTGTATTTATGCAGCAGCTCAATGATATCCCAGTCTTTTGCATAATGTGAAGCTTGAACAGAATCACTCAATCAAGGAACATCAACCCCTCGACACACACCAAATTATTACTATTATTCTCTGGAGGTTGATAAAACCAACGGTACCTTTTCTACAAAACTAAAACTGGCCAAATAAAATGATGGACTCCACAATGAATAATTCAAATAGGGAAAAAGGTGTGATGGATTTAAATGTATTGGTTGTTGAGAAGCGATTCAACACAATCACACATTCAGTGAATCACTCCACTGCGCAAACGATCAAAAGTGCATTCCAGCAGTCCACAAGCAATCGTTTGCATGTGGACTCACTCATATCTCTTTGGACATGTGGGATGGTAAGCGTGCACAAAGTGAGTGTGTAACGTGTATATCATTATTGCTTGCTGTTCTTTATAGTTTTTACTCTTGCCTATTGCAATATGCCTCTGTGTACATTGTTGTTGTAATATGAGCATGTAGCATATCCATTTATACAGTCCTTTCTTTGTCATTACCATTAATGCTCTCAATGTGCTATCAGCTTTGTGTTGTGTGTAGAACTATATATTCAGAACCACTATCAGAACCACTATCATTCCACTACTTTCCCATGTCTATAAAGTATCCTTATGTGTTACTGAGGTTCCCTTATTCCCCTCTTACCGGGGGGTGCTAGTGGGTCACAGATCAGCCCAAACGGAGCGTCACTCTCTTTCAATACTGTACATAGCGAATAGTAGCTTGTCACAATATAACTGAAGAAGAAACCATCCAATCCCTAGATGTAATACGTTTCAACAAGGTGTTTTGGTTCAGTACACATCTTAAACACTATTTTAGATCTATGTCAAGCCTAGTGACACCCACCCTTGATTTTAACAAGCATTATCCAAATGACTTTAGCACGGTCAGTGTTAGGATCAATAACCCCAAAAACTGACAGCTGTGCCATAGAGATTGCAAAATAGTTGACAAGAGAGATTTTTGATGTACCGATTCCATGGCACATGGTTTATGAACTGACACGACGCCGCATTCGACGCGCAAAAAACTCCAGATATTTTTATTTTAATTATTATTCAAAATTCTTGCAACCAATACAATGTTATATATTTGGGGGATACAACCTTCCCAGCTCTGCAGATTTTGCTGCGAAGAGACTGAGTCATATCATCATTTATTTTGGTACTGTCCATATGTAGGTTGTTTTTGATCACAGGTCCAGAATGACTGAAAAATTGCAACATTTTCCTCGAGCTAACTCTGCAGATAGCACAACTGGATGGTTTGAAAAGTCATAGTCAATCGATCAATAATATAATTATACTTTTAGCAAAAATGTGTGTATTTTTTTCACAATCTGTAGAAACTATTAGAATAGAAAGATTCAGAACTTCTGTGAAGCATCGCGGGAGGGGTTGAATGGAGATGAAGGGTGGTACTGGATGGTGTTGAGAGATAGATGGGAGGGGTTGAATGGAGATGAAGGGTGGGACTGGATGGTGTTAAGAGATAGATGGGAGGGGTTGAATGGAGATGAAGGGTGGTACTGGATGGTGTTGAGAGATAGATGGGAGGGGTTGAATGGAGATGAAGGGTGGGACTGGCTGGTGATAAGAGATAGATGGGAGGGGTTGAATGGAGCTGAAGGGTGGGACTGGATGGTGTTAAGAGATAGATGGGAGGGGTTGAATGGAGATGAAGGGTGGGACTGGATGGTGATAAGAGATAGATGGGAGGGGTTGAATGGAGATGAAGGGTGGGACTGGATGGTGTTAAGAGATAGATGGGAGGGGTTGAATGGAGATGAAGGGTGGTACTGGATGGTGTTGAGAGATAGATGGGAGGGGTTGAATGGAGATGAAGGGTGGGACTGGCTGGTGATAAGAGATAGATGGGAGGGGTTGAATGGAGCTGAAGGGTGGGACTGGATGGTGTTAAGAGATAGATGGGAGGGGTTGAATGGAGATGAAGGGTGGGACTGGATGGTGATAAGAGATAGATGGGAGGGGTTGAATGGAGATGAAGGGTAGGACTGGATGGTGAAAAGAGATATATGGGAGGGGTTGAATGGAGCTGAAAGGTGGGACTAATAACAAGATAACTCATTTAAAATGTACACAGGTTCAGGACTGTTGTGAAACAGTACAGTTAAAAATATATGGCAAATAGAAATAAAACTGGATAAACATCAGACATATTTCAGAGAGTTTAAGGGTAGAGGAAAGACAGGACTAAACACAAACAAAATATAACTATTTTAAAATAGATTGTGTCCGTAAAATGTATGTAGCATGTATAAGCTGGAAGTAGAAGCATAAGTGGTTATGTTCATTAGTTTACTTTCAATTATGGGAGGGGTGGCAGAGTTAGTGGAAAATAATAAAGGAAAATATCTTTTTAAAAGATGTACATGTATATATTTCATATTTACAAACAAATATATGGGGGATTGGAAAGGATGCAGGCAAGCTACAATCTATCTGCAATATTAAAGCTGATCTACACCTTATAAAATAAATAAATATCTATAAGCATGTCTTATTATTGTTGGAAGTGAAATGTATGTCAGTCTAGCATTGCCTCTGGGGTTTATAATGTGCTTTTGTATTCTCTAGTATATAGTTTCATAAACACAGCGGTTTAGAGACATATATATCCTCTTCTATTAGTGGTAGAGAACAGATTGGAGAAAAACATTGGCTTGTCGAAACATTGTATTTCACTTATCATTATCATCAATGTTAGGGATGACACACCTCCCTATCAGCTTGGAGGACTTCCTGCACCATCCCTGCCACAACTTCTGCTTCTGCACTCCACTGTGGTTTGTCTGTCATCATCAGAAATGAAAATGAAAGGGAAGAATATGTTCCCCATCCAATGCAGACAGTATGCAGGACAATTGTAGTTTGAGAGAGAGAGAGAGAGAGAGAGAGACAGAGAAGAGAGAGAGAGAGAGAGAGAGAGAGACAGAGAGAGAGAGAGAGAGAGAGAGAATACAGTCTTTCACAGGTTGTAGAGATCAGCACTCCCCCCTGCTGGCTGCCAAGCAGACATACTCTTTGAGAGCATCTGTATGGTCCTGAAAACCTCAGCCATCATACTCTGGCATAACTGGCATCTCAAAAAGAAAAATTATTACTAATCTTTTGGTAATTATCATCAAAGTAACTGTCTCGCATTCCTCCTGAGGGAGTGTAATAACAGGCCTAATTTACATTCTACATCCACTTGGCCAATAACAGCTCAGTGAAGTACTATATTAAAAGTGCTTTGTGACGTTCTCTTCAGAGAGAAAAATGAAACAGGTTATGTTGGTGCTGATGCTGTGTACTGCGCAAGTCATTGGAGCACGTGCACATACTGAACAGCATGACTGACAATACAGAACTTTATGGGATTCAATTCTTTATTAATACTTTTACAGTACCTTGTCAGTATTACTAACAGAGCATATCCTTGTCATTAATTCTAACTGAGAGGACATCATTGTCATTATTCCTAACTGAGAGGATATCCTTGTCATGATTTCTAACTGACAAGATATCCTTGTCGTGATTTCTAACTGAGAGAACATCCTTGCTGTTATTCCTAACTGAGAGAGAATTTAATTTCAAATGCAGTCAGCGAGTGACTTAATCTGTGTAGAATGGAGAGACAAGTATGGATATAATTAGCGCAATTACACAGTTTTATAAGACCATTACAGGATTTAGGGCTTGGTCATGATCATGGGGCATAAAGGCATTAAGCCTCTCAATGGCATGAAGAGCTACACTGCATTTGGAAAGTGTTCAGACCCCTTGACTTTTTCCACATTTTGCTGCATTACAGCCTTTTTCAACAACAACAATAAAAAAGCTTAATTCATCTAAACACAATGACATCACAATACCCCATAATGACATCACAATACCCCATAATGACATCACAATACCCCATAATGACATCACAATACCCCATAATGACATCACAATACCCCATAATGACATCACAATACCCCATAATGACATCACAATACCCCATAATGACAAAGCAAAAACAGGTTTAGATTTTTTTGCAAATTATTTTTTTTTAAATTAAAAGGGAAATATCACAAATACATAAGTATTCAGACCCTTTCATCATTCCTTTGTTGAAACACCTTTGGTAGCAATTACATCCTCAAGTCTTCTTGGGTAAGCTTGGCACACCTGTATTTGGGGAGTTTCTCCCATTCTTTTCTGCATATCCTCTCAAGCTCTGTCAGGTTGGATGGGGAGCGTCACTGCACAACTATTTCCAGGTCTCTCCAGAGATGTTTGATCGGGTTCAAGTCCGGGCTCCGGCTGGGCCATTCAAAGACATTCAGAGACTTGTCCCCAAGCCACTCCTGCGTTGTCTGGGCTGTGTGCTCAGGGTCGTTGTCCTGTTGGAAGGTGAACCTTCACCTTCACTCTGGAGCAGGTTTTCATCAAGATCTCTCTATACTTTGCTCCGTTCATATTTCCTCCTGACTAGTCTCCCAGTACCTTCCGCTGAAAAACATTGCCACAGCATAATGCTGCCTCCCCCATGCTTCACCCAAATCTGTGCCTCAACACAATCCTGTCTCAGACCTGTAAAGACAATTCCTTCAACCTCATGGCTTGGTTTTTGCTCTGACATGCACTGTCAACTGTCGGACCTTATATAGAAAGGTGTGTGCCTTTCCAAATCCTGTACAATCAGTTGAATTTACCACAGGTGGACTCCAATCAAGTTGTAGGAACATCTCAAGGATGATCAATGGAAACATAATGCATCTGAGATCAAAGGGTCTGAATACTTATGTAAATAAGGTATTTCTGTTTTCCATTTCAAATAGATTTGCAAAAATGTCTAAAAACCTTGGGCTATTGTGTGTAGATTGATGAGTAATAAATGAATACATTTTATAATAAGGCTGTAAGGTAACAAAATGTGGAATAGGTGAAGGGGTCTGAATCCTTTCCGAATGCACTGTATATGACCATTTGGCATGCATATCAATGCACTTCATAAAAGGACTGAGGAGCGAGAATGAGAGAGAGAATGAATCAGAGACATAGAACGGATAGAGAGAGAGGTGTGGGGGTGGAAAGAGTGGCTGTGTGTGTGTGAGAGAGAGAGCTTTATGTGCTTTATGCTCCAATATTGCAATTTCATGTGTGAGTCTTATCTAGGCAAACCTGAAGGTGCACTCTAATAGAGCCTTGCACGGATCCTTTCGCTCCCCTGCCTCGGTCTCTGCTCCATCCAGAATGAGAATCCCCATGTGGCAGCTTATTCAACTCCACATGGCCCCCAGACCCAGCCATCACTCACAGAACATACTCCTCGCCTCGACTTTCTCCATTGTACATAAATGTGACCGAGATGCAGTGTCTCAAAATCTCCACAGTTTCTGTAGCTCACACTTCTTAGAATTCCTAATAGTGATGACATCTGAGGTCAAACAAGCTAAAACAAGATAACACAATTCATGCATTCACCCCTGGATAAGTCCTAGTTATGTAGTGGTAGGATAACTAAGATGCTTTGTTTTACAATGACAAAATGGTTTAAATAAGCACTTAAAGTCCAGTTAAACTGCACTTGGGCTCTGAGAGATCCCTTTTTCTAGTGATAATATCACAAACAACTTCTTGAAAATGACCGGACCAAGGTGCAGCATGGTGAGCGTACATTTTTCTTTATTTTTAAATGTCGCCAACAAAACAATCACCAACAAAAATGAATGTGAAGCTCCGTAAGGCTATACATGCATTAAACGAAGACAACAACCCACAAATGAGAAAAGGAAAAAAGGCTGCCTAAGTACGATTCCCAATCAGAGACAACGATAGACAGCTGACCCTGATTGAGAATCATACCCGGCCAAAAACAAAGAACCAGAAAGCATAGGCTTCCCCACCTGAGTCACACCCTGACCAAACAAACATAGAGAATAAAAAGATCTCTATGGTCAGGGCGTGACAGATCAGATGACTGTCTCTCAGAATGACCCCAGAATGACAACATGACATCAGACATGGCAGTTATGTAGCGGTATGCTTGAGAGAGATTGACAATGAAGTCAGAAGAGGGGTCTTGTGCAGGGAGGAAGATCAAGCTTCGGTCACAGAATATGAATTTCATATATGCAATGCAGCCTAGAGGACCTTCTTTGTAACAGCTCCTGTTACAGGGTTCTCAGGAACTGTCTCAGTTAAACTGAGTTGTGAACAACTGGAGCACTAGTTGTTTTCATCTAAAAACAATAAGATGTATTATATTTTCTCCCGTTCTTTGTGTACCAATTTCAACTTATTCTAAAAGTAGGCATCTGGCTCTAAGGACCAATCTAGGATAATGATCATCACCTGTGATCACCTGTGATGATGACTGAATATTCAAAGAGAGAGGTACACACTTCACAGGAAAACTAGACTGAATTCCAAAAAAGGTCATTACAGTCCATCCACTTCCTGCCTGGGTGACTGATGAATGGATTTATGCGGACAGACGCGTTCTCTGTCTCTATCAAACTGTGGCTCAGAAAGGGTTGGACATAAGCACCCTTTCACTAGACCACCTGTTCATGGCTAAATCCAGATGTGTGTAATTGGTAAAGTGATACAATGTATCAAATTGAAACCAGATATACATTTCAGTTAGTAAATAGTTTTCAAACGATAGTCAGTATTTCTATGATGTTTCTACCCTGGTTGAGAATAAAGAGCAGCACCAATCAATCTATTTCTCTTTCATTTAGTGTGTTGAGCCTGTTAAGACTGTAATTTGATCAGTTGCACACGGTATTGTTTTTCCTCTCTTGTCAACTAACTTTAACTTACAGCTCTCAGCTATACTGTTACCGAGAAACCTTAAAGAATTGGAAATATTGATTCCTAATCTCTTTGTAATTGCTAATCCCAGCCACAATTAAGACCAACTATTGTGATTCCAGGTCTCAGGGCGGAGAATGACACTTTGGAGTGAATGATCCAGCTTGATTCTGTACGACCATCCTTATGTTTTTATCTAGGATGTCGCTCCTGATGAAAGACAGGACATTTCAAATAAAGAGAAACGTACTTCTCCTTACTACCTCTAGACAATAACATTTACAGCAGAATGACAATAGCACGTCTTGTGTAGTCTGCCGTAGAATTTTGGAACACACATAACTTCTCCATACTACCTCTTAGACAATAACATTTACAGCAGAATGACAATAGCACGTCTTGTGTAGTCTGCCGTAGAATTTAGGAACACACATAACTTCTCCATACTACCTCTAGACAATAACATTTACAGCAGAATGACAATAGCACGTCTTGTGTAGTCTGCCGTAGAATTTAAAAGTAGTTTAGGTAGGAACACACATAACTGACAAGGCTTTACTGTAGAACACAAGGTCTTACTGCTGTGTAAAGCACAATGGGCCATATTCAAACAAGCTCTGCTTTGTAAGTACTATAGTTGACTATAATGTAGTTATATATTATTTTACTATTGTTTATTTGTAGTTATTCAATTATTTATTTTCACAAATTACCTTTAGATTTTTTTGTTCGATTTTTTGTCTACAAGACAAGGATGCAAATATCCAGTAATAAAACGTCAACGTCGACGGACGAAAGCGAAAGCATTTGCCAAGAATGTTTTCATTAATCAAAAAATACAGCAATGAAAAAAACAAACAAATAAAGATTAGCGAGTTTAAAAGCAACACTGATATTCACAGATATGAGGATAAGAAAAATAAGATGCTTCACAATATCCTTCACAACATTGTGAACAGAACAAAAACGTCATTATTATCTGGTTGTAAAGCCATTATCTCTGTGAAAACACCTTGTCTGTAAAATAAACATGTGCAAACAAATAAAGATGTGATTATGTGCCATCCATATCAGTTATCTCAATAATCACTAGTGGTGATAGGATTAGAAAAGAATAGGCACTGCCAGAGCCATACAGTATATACACTTAGCTCCAAAAGCACTGGGACAGTGACACATTTTTGGTTGTTTTGGCTCTGTACTCCAGCACTTTGGATTTAAAAAAATACAATGACTATGAGGATAAAGTGCAGACTGTCATCTTTCATTTGAGTGTATTTTCATCCATATCGGGTGAACCGTTTTGAAATTACATATCCTCACTATTTTAGCAGACCGAAAGTTTGGGACAAATTAACTTACAGTACATGTGTATTAAAGTAGTCAAAAGTTAAATGTTGGTCCCATATTCCTATCACACAATGATTACATCACGCTTGTGACTACAAACTGAATGCATTTGCTGTTTGTTTTGGTTGTGTTTCAGATGATTTTGTGCCCAATAGAAATGTATATTAAATAATGTATTGTGTCATTTTGAAGTCCCTTTTATTGTAAGAAAAACAGAATATGTTGCTAAACACTTCTTCATTAATGAGGATGCTACCATGATTACGGATCATCCTGAGTGAATCGTGAATAATGATGAGTGATCAAGTTACAGACGCATAAATAACATATCTCCCTGTTATTGTAAGGGTGAGAGATTAGCATGTCTTGTGGGTATGACATTTGTGCATCTGTAACTTACTAACTTATAACATACTGTATATGTAACATATAATTTACACTACCGTTCAAAAGTTTGGGGTCACTTAGAAATGTCCTTGTTTTTAAAAGAAAAACTAATATTTTGTCCATTAAAATAACAAACTTAGCATTCCTTCAACCAGCTTCACGAGGAATGCTTTTTCAACAGTCTTGAAGGAGTTTCCACATATGCTGAGCACTTGTTGGCTGCTTTTCCATCACTCTGTGGTCCAACTCATCCCAAACCATCTCAATTGGGTTGAGGTCAGAGGATTGTGGAGGCCAGGTCACCTGATGCAGCCCTTCATCACTCTCTTTCTTGGTCAAATAGCCCTTACACAGCCTGGAGGTGTGTTGGGTCATTGTCCTGTTGAAAAGCAAATGTTAGTCCCGCTAAGTGCAAACCAGATGGGATGACGTATCGCTGTAGAATGCTGTGGTAGCAATGCTGGTTATGTGTGCCTTGAATTCTAAATAAATCATGACAGTGTCACCAGCAAAGCACCCCCACACCATCACACCTCCTCCTCCATGCTTCATGGTGGGAACCACATATGCAGAGATCATCCTTTCACCTACTCTGCATCTCACAAAGACACAGTAGATGGACCCAAAATTTGAATGCGAGAAATTGCCATGAAACTGAAGATCTCATACAACGCTGTTGAGTTGAGGACTTGTGAGGTGTCTATTTCTCAAACTAGACACTCTAATGTACTTGTCCTCTTGCTCAGTTGTGCACCATTTTGCCAGTTTGCGCTGTTCTGTGAAGGGAGTAGTACACAGTGTTGTATGAGATCTTCAGTTTCTTTCCAATTTCTCGCATGAAATGGCTTTCATTTCTCAGAACAAGAACAGACTGACGAGTTTCAGACGAATGTTCTTTGTTTCTGGCCATTTTGAGCCTGTAATCGAACCCACAAATGCTGATTCTCCAGATACTCAACGAGTCTAAAGAAGGCCAGTTTTATTGCTTCTTTAATCAGAACAACAGTTTTCAGCTGTGCTAACATAATTGCAAAAGGGTTTTCTAATGATTAATTAGCCTTATAAAATTATAAGCTTGGATTAGCTAACACAACGGAACACAGGAGTGATGGTTGCTGATAATGGGACTCTGTAGGCCTGTGCAGATAGTCCATTCCATACAAATTCAGACGTTTCTAGTTACAAAAGTCATTTACAACATTAACAATGTCTACACTGTATTTCTGATCAATTTGATGTTATTTTAATGGAAAAAAATAACATTTCTAAATGACCCCAAACCTTTGAATGGTAGTGTATATTCTGTTCTTATTTACAATAAAAGTGACTCCAAAATGACACAATACGTTGTTAATTATTAGTTTCTACTGGGCACAACATTTTCTGAAACACAACAAAAACAAACAGCAAATGCATTCAACAAATTTGTCAATGAGTCACAAGTGTGAAGTAATCATTGCATGATAGGAAAATGGGACCAAATGTCTACTTTAATTTCTAAACGGTTCCCCCTTTATGAATTAAAAGACCCTCAAATTAAAGATGGCAGTCTACACTTTAACCTCATAGTCACTGTATCATTTAAAATCTAAAGTGCTGGAGTATAGAGCCAAGGAACAAAAAAAATTGTCACTGTCCCAATTCTTTTGGAGCTCCCTGTATATAGTGTTTATGGCTCTGGGCAGCGCAACATTTTAGCATGCACCCACACTCTCAGTCCTCTCCAGGACAATATCAGCAATCTGCATAACAATGTATTTGTAATCCTCCTGATTTCCCCTGTATTCCCAGCACTTTACCGCAGAGCAGCAGTGAATCTGTTCTTGATCGTTTTGGCAGGACATTGATTATTACACAAGGTAAGTGACTAATGGCCACTTAAAAAACCCAAAGCATTAATTATCAGATAATTGGATTGAAGATTAGAGCAATGTTTTCGGCTTCCCCTTCCTCTATTCCGACTCTCTCTTCTTTTCCTGCATCTCAGAAAGTGTATATTAGGGTGGGTTGAAATCACTTAGCACTGTATGAAGGGCTTCAGTAGCATCCTCAACAGGTACATTGACCTAGTCATAGTGATGAATATTCTCAATTTATTCTCACAGTGGGATACAGCAGTGACTACATGTGTAAGGGACCACCCTCTTGTTCAGTCATTTCTCAAGCTTCATCTTGTCTCCTCAAATCAAGAGTCCACTCATTTTCAGCATCCTGGTCCCCTCTTCCCTTCTCTCCTCTCATGTGCTGGCAGTGATCTCACCATGGTAGGAACGCAGCTGTGGCTGTAGATGTGGAGGACTCTTTATGTGAATGATCCTTAGCATGAAAACTAGGATTCTGGAGTTGAAACGTTGTTAAAGTATTTTAAAGGGTGTGAAACATAACCATCATCTGCGTTGATCGACAGCCCCTTGTCCATGTGTGACCACTTAAGATATACAGTGGGGAGAACAAGTATTTTATACACTGCCGATTTTGCAGGTTTTCCTACTTACAAAGCATGTAGAGGTCTGTAATTTTTATCATAGGCACACTTCAAATGTGAGAGACGGAATCAAAAACAAAAATCCAGAAAATCACATTGTATGATTTTTAAGTAATTAATTTGCATTTTATTGCATGACATAAGTATTTGCTACATCAGAAAAGCAAAACTTAATATTTGGTACAGAAACCTTTGTTTGCAATTACAGAGATCATACGTTTCCTGTAGTTCTTGACCAGGTTTGCACACACTGCAGCAGGGATTTTGGCCCGCTCCTCCATACAGACCTTCTCCAGATCCTTCAGGTTTCGGGGCTGTCGCTGGGCAATTTGGACTTTGTGAGTTTCGTAAGTTGGAACAACTCAACATAAGAAACCATTAGTGGGACAATTCGGTCCATATTAATAAGTAGCTGTTGAAATGTTGTCAACGGCACATAAGAGCTCTCAGGTAAAAAGTGGCTGTAAAGGAATCACAATAGAAACGTCTTCCTGTGAAGTGGTTGGCGTTCTGTAAAACTAAGCATGAGAGCTCGGTCAAACACTCAACAGTAATTGATATTGCACCAATATGTGATACTGTGCATGTCCATTCTTTTCAGCAATTATTTCTATCTTTTTTTCTTATTTTTTTGCACCAGCTACAGTATATTACTTTTCATCACTTTAAATTGGATATCCTCAAATAATAGTGGAGCACTCCATTATTTATTAGAATGAATTCATCAAGCTGGTGAGTAAGTTTGCAGGAACCGTGAACGACCTGGCAGGCTGGGGAACCAATGGTTTTTACTTCGCCTGCTTTCTCCTGTTTGAGTGGGTGTGATAAGAGATGAATTTATTAACATTGTGTCAGCCTTCTCAGCCTCCTTCTTGGAGATGAAATATTCTTCCCAGACTGCTAATGAAAACGGTGTACTTCAGAGATTACACATACTGTATATGCCAGGAGGAGGACAGCTCCTGCATATGCTTTCCAATATGACATATCCCACAGGTGTTGAGGCATGACATCCTGTTATTACATGTGCCTTACAAACCTGGGCTGTGATTCATCTCAAACTGGTGCCCAGAAGAAAAAAACGCTCTTCCTGCCCAGCAAAGAGGTATGCTGCATTTGAACCAATTTTGTTTTTTTGTTTCAATTCACAATGTTTCCTTTTTCTAAAGCACATGTCCACTCCCACACACGAGGTACTGTGATTGTTCCTCTTGGTGAGTCAGTGAAACCTCTTGGTGAGTATTATGAGGAAATTCTGCAGATTTATTGTGTTTAAAAGCAATATAAGAAATGAACTCACTACACTGTATTTAGCTACACTTATTCCACATGTTGTTGTGTTACAGGCTGAATTTGAAATTGATTTAATTGAGATTTTGTGTCACTGGCTTACACACAATCACCCAGAAATGTCAAAGTGGAATTCTGTTTTTAGATTTTTTTTACAAATTAATTAAATTAAAATCTGAAATGTCTTGAGCCAATAAGTACTTGATCCCTTTGCTATGGCAAGCCTAAATAAGTTCAGGAGTAAAAATGTGCTTAGCAAGTCAAATAATAAGTTGCATGTGTGCAATAATAGTCTTTAACGTGATTATTGAATGACTACCTCATCTCTGTACCCCACACATACAGCTATCTGTAAGGTCCCTCAGTCGAGCAGTGCATTTCAAACACAGATTCAACCACAAAGACCAGGGAGGTTTTCCACTGCCTCACAAGGAAGGGCACCTATTGGTAGATGGGTATAAATAAAATAACAGACATTGAATATCCCTTTGAGCATGGTGAAGTTATGAATTACACTTGTATCAATACACCCAGTCACTACAAAGATACAGGCATCCATCCTAACTCAGTTGCAGGAGAGGAAGGAAACCGCTCAAGGATTTCACCATGAGGCCAATGTTGACTTTAAAGAGACAACTGAGGATGGCTCAACAACATTGTAGTTACTTCACAATCAGTGGTGACCTGTCATTCAGGGCAGGTGGGGCTCTTTTAAATCCCACCTGTTTAGCTAAAAAAAAGATATATATATATATATATAATGATATATATATATATATCATTATTTTTTTAATATATTTTTTATATATATATACCAGTATATATACCAGTCCAATGTTTGGACATACCGACTCATTCCAGGGTTTTCCTTTATTTTTACAATGTTCTAGATTGTAGAATAATAGTGAAGACATCAAACCTATGATATAACACATATGGAATCATGTAGTAACCAAAAAACAAAGTGTTAAACAAATCAAAATATATATTAGATTTTAAATTCTTCAAAGTAGCCACCCTTTGCATTGATGACAGCTTTGCACACTCTTGGCATTCTCTCAACCAGCTTCATGAGGTAGTCCCCTGGAATAAATTTCAATTAACAGAAAATAGTAAAAGTATAGAAAAACCTTGGAATGAGTAGACATGTCCAGACTTTTGACTGGAAATTTATATTATTATTGTTTTTTCTTTGTTGCCTGTTTTGCATGTTATTTTGGCATAAACACATGTCACATCAGTTTGCAAATAATGTAAAACAAATGTTTTGAGTTGTTAAAGTCGCATACAAGCATGGTCTATTTTTTGCTTTCTTGAGTAAGGCAGCTCCAAAATGCAGGTGTTTCAGCCTAGCTCAGTGCTTTCTGTGGTGGAGGGGCAGCCAGCAGAAAATACAGAGCGTAGAGGTTGGTAATCTTCTCTAGTTGCACCATGATTAGCTCAGTGTTCTGTCACGCATGGGGAAACTACGTCAACGCAAAATGTATAGGGAGAGCTAGAAAGTTCAAGCTCCCTTGGGTGTTACCATAGATTTACATTAGAAGTGCCCATTCAAGAAGGTCATTGGCCACAGATACAATACATTCAAATCTCGTTATATCAAATGTAGCTTTGATTGGAATCTTAGCTAGCAAGCTAGACAAGCAGTCATCATCATGAATCACTTCGACAAACTACAGTGCTGGGAAATTATTTTCAATCCATGTCATAATGAAGAGAAATGATAGATAAAATGTTTCAGTGCTCATCAGTCATTGACATTAATATTACACAACAAGATGGAAATCACAAATTCAACAATGAGGGGTTAGGAAGGAATCAGACCGCCTCGTCACCTTCCTGTTGAAGTGAGCACAGCACAACGGAGGATAATTATTGTATTGTATGCTGCTGCATAAATGATGTAAAATGCCAGGGAGATACAGTTGAAGTCGGAAGTTTACATACACCTTAGCCAACTACATTTAAACTCAGTTTTTCACAATTCCTGACATTTAATCCTAGTAACAATTCCCAGTCTTATGTCAGTTAGGATCACCACTTTATTTTAAGAATGTAAAATGTCAGAATAATAGTAGAGAGAATGATTGATTTCAGCTTTTACTTCTTTCATCACATTTCCAGTGGGTCAGACGTTTACATACACTCAATTAGTATTTGGTAGCATTGCCTTTAAATTGTTTAACTTGGGTCAAACGTTTTGGGTAGCCTTCCACAAGCTTCCCACGATAAGTTGGGTGAATTTTGGCCTCCTCCTGACAGAACTGGTGTAACTGAGTCAGGTTTGTAAGGCCTCCTTGCTCACACATGCTTTTTCAGTTCTGCCCACAAATTGTCTATAGGATTATAGGATATTCAACCAATCCCTATACTATTCAACCAATCCCTATACCAGTCTGCTGTTCCCACATGCTTCAAGAGGGCCACCATTGTTCCTGTTCCCAAGAAAGCTAAGGTAACTGAGCTAAACGACTACCGCCCCGTAGCACTCACATCCGTCATCATGAAGTGCTTTGAGAGACTAGTCAAGGACCATATCACCTCCACCCTACCTGACACCCTTGACCCACTCCAATTTGCTTACCGCCCAAATAGGTCCACAGACGATGCAATCTCAACCACACTGCACACTGCCCTAACCCATCTGGACAAGAGGAATACCTATGTGAGAATGCTGTTCATCGACTACAGCTCGGCATTCAACACCATAGTACCCTCCAAGCTCGTCATCAAGCTCGAGACCCTGGGTCTCGACCCCGCCCTGTGCAACTGGGTACTGGACTTCCTGACGGGCCGCCCCCAGGTGGTGAGGGTAGGCAACAACATCTCCTCCCCGCTGATCCTCAACACTGGGGCCCCACAAGGGTGCGTTCTGAGCCCCCTCCTGTACTCCCTGTTCACCCACGACTGCGTGGCCATGCACGCCTCCAACTCAATCATCAAGTTTGCGGACGACACAACAGTGGTAGGCTTGATTACCAACAACGACGAGACGGCCTACAGGGAGGAGGTGAGGGCCCTCGGAGTGTGGTGTCAGGAAAATAACCTCACACTCAACGTCAACAAAACTAAGGAGATGATTGTGGACTTCAGGAAACAGCAGAGGGAACACCCCCATCCACATCGATGGAACAGTAGTGGAGAGGGTAGCAAGTTTTAAGTTCCTCGGCATACACATCACAGACAAACTGAATTGGTCCACTCACACAGACAGCATCGTGAGGAAGGCGCAGCAGCGCCTCTTCAACCTCAGGAGGCTGAAGAAATTCGGCTTGTCACCAAAAGCACTCACAAACTTCTACAGATGCACAATCGAGAGCATCCTGGCGGGCTGTATCACCGCCTGGTATGGCAACTGCACCGCCCTCAACCGTAAGGCTCTCCAGAGGGTAGTGAGGTCTGCACAACGCATCACCGGGGGCAAACTACCTGCCCTCCAGGACACCTACACCACCCGATGCTACAGGAAGGCCATAAAGATCATCAAGGACATCAACCACCCGAGCCACTGCCTGTTCACCCCGCTGTCATCCAGAAGGCGAGGTCAGTACAGGTGCATCAAAGCTGGGACCGAGAGACTGAAAAACAGCTTCTATCTCAAGGCCATCAGACTGTTAAACAGCCACCACTAACATTGAGTGGCTACTGCCAACACACTGTCAATGACACTGACTCTACTCCAGCCACTTTAATCATGGGAATTGATGGGAAATTATGTAAATATATCACTAGCCACTTTAAACAATGCTACCTTATATAATGTTACTTACCCTACATTGTTCATCTCATATGCATACGTTGATACTGTACTCTATATCATCGACTGCATCCTTATGTAATACATGTATCACTAGCCACTTTAACTATGCCACTTGGTTTACATACTTATCTCATATGTATATACTGTACTCGATATCATCTACTGTATCTTGCCTATGCTGCTCTGTACCATCACTCATTCATATATCCTTATGTACATATTCTTTATCCCCTTACACTGTGTATAAGACAGTCGTTTTTTTTTTGGAATTGTTAGTTAGATTACTTGCTCGTTATTACTGCATTGTCGGAACTAGAAGCACAAGCATTTCGCTACACTCGCATTAACATCTGCTAACCATGTGTATGTGACAAATAAAATTTGATTTGATTTGATTTGATTTGAGGTCAGGGCTTTGTGATGGCCACTCCAATACCTTGACTTTGTTGTCCTTAAGCCATTTTGCCACAACTTTGGAAGTATGCATTGCATGGTCATTGTCCATTTGGAAGAACCATTTGCAACCAAGCTTTAACTTCCTGAATGATGTCTTGATATGTTGCTTAAATATATCCACATAATTTTCCCGCCTCTTGATGCCATTTATTTTGTGAAATGCACCAGTCCCTCCTGCAGCAAAGCACCCCCAAAACACGATGCTGCCACCCCCGTGCTTCACGGTTGGGATGGTGTCTTCGGCTTGCAAGCTTCCCCATTTTTTCTCCAAACATAACGATGGTCATTATTGCCAAACATTTATATTTTTCTTTCATCAGACCAGAGGGCATTTCTCCAAAAAGTACGATCTTTGTCCCCATGTGCAGTTTCAAACTGTAGTCTGGCTTTTTATGGCGGTTTTGGAGCAGAGACCTGTTCCTTGCTGAGCGGCCTTTCAGGTTATTTCGATATAGGAATCGTTTTACTGTGGATATAAATACTTTTGTACCTGTTGCCTCAAGCATCTTTGCTGTTGTTCTGGGATTGATTTGCACTTTTCGCACCAAAGTACGTTCATCTCTAGGAGACAGAACGCGTCTGAAGAGACCATCGTCCCACCCTGACCTAACCAAAATAATGAAGAAAACAAAGATAATTAAGGTCAGGGCGTGACAGTACCCCCCCAAAGGTGCGGACTTCCGGCCGTAAACCTAAACCTATATGGGAGGGTCTGGGTGGGCATCTAACCTCGGTGGCGGCTCTGGTACTGGACGCCGCCCCCTTCTTTACAATGAGTCCGCTCTTGTAGCACTGACCCGTGGATCATCGCCATAGGCCCCGGGCTGGAGACCCTCGCTGCGTGGATCATCGCCGGATGTTCTGGACCTAGGACCGTCGCTGGAGACCCCGGACTGGGGACCGTCGCTGGAGACCCCGGACTGGGGCCCGACGCTGGAGACCCCGGGCTGGGTACCATCGCTGGAGACCCCGGACTGGGGACCGTCGCTGGAGGCTCCGGACAGTGGCCCGTTGTTGGAGGCTCCGGACTGTGGCCCGTCGTTGGAGGTTCGGGACTGTGGCCCGTCATTGGAGGTTCCGGACTGACGCCCGTCGTTGGGGATTCCGGTCTGTGAACTGTCGCCGGACGCTCTGGACTGGGTACTATCGCCGGACGCTCTGGACTGCCGAGGCGCACTGTAGGCCTGGTGTGTGGTGCCGGAACTGGTGGTACCGGGCTGGGGACACGCACCTCAGGGCGAGTGCGAGGAGCAGGAACAGGGTGTACTGGACCCTGGAGGCGCACTGGAGGTCTGGAGTGTAGAACTGACACAACCCGTCCTGGCAGGATGTTTATTCTTGCCCTGCAAATGCAGGGCGCTGGAACAGGACGCACTGGGCTGTGCAGACTCACCGGAGACACAGTACGCAGAGCCGGCGCAGGATATCCTGGTCCAAGGAGGTACATTAGAGACCAGGAGCGCTGAGCCGTCACCCTCCTTCCTGGCTGGATGCCCATTCTAGCCCGGCCAATGCGAGGAGCTGGAATAGAGCGTACCGGGCTAGAATAGCATACTGGAGACACCGTGCGTTCCACTGCATAACACGGTGCCTGACCAGTAACACGCTCCCCACAGTAAGCGCGAGGAGTTGGCTCAGGTCTCCGACCTGACTCATGCAATCTTCTCATGTGCCTCCCTCTCGGGCTTCCGTGCTAGCCGTGTACCCTCATATCATCGCCGTTCCTCCTGTGCTATCTACACCTGCTTCCATAGGAGGGTCTTGTCCCCTGCCATTACCTCCTCCCAGGTCCAGGATGTCCTCCACTCCTCTTTCTCCCGGGTCCAAGATGTCCACTCCTCTTTGGCACGCTGCTTGGTCTTTTTTTGGTGGGTTGTTCTGTCACCGTCATCATAAAGAGGAGACCAAGGCGTAGCGTGGTAAGCGAACATAACCCTTTAATTAAAGAGAGAACACTGAACAGAACTAAACAAAACAACAAAACGAACCATGAAGCAATATGGCTAGTGTAGAACAGGCAACTCAACATAGAATAACAACCCACAAAATACTCAAGGAATATGGCTACCTAAATATGGTCCAAAGAGACAACAATAAACAGCTGCCTCTGATTGAGAACCAATCCAGGCAACCACAGACATATAAACATCTAGATATACAAAAACCCCTAGACATACAAAAACCCCTAGACATACAAAAACCCCTAGACAATCCAAAAACTACACAAACCACCCTCGTCACACCCTGACCTAACCAAAATAATAAAGAAAACAAAGATAACTAAGTTCAGGGCGTGACAGTGTCTCCTTCCTGAGCGGTATGATGGCTGCGTGGTCCCATGGTGTTTATACTTGCGTACTATTGTTGGTACAGATGAACGTGCTAGCTTCAGGCATTTGGAAATTGCTCACAAGGATGTACCAGACTTGTGGATGTCTACAATTTTTTTCTGAGGTCTTGGCTGATTTCTTTTGATTTTCCCATGATGTCAAGCAAAGAGGCACTGAGTTTGAAGGTAGGCCTTGAAATATAGCCACAGGTACACCTCCAATTGACTCAAATGATGTCAATTAGCCTATCAGAAGCTTTTAAAGCCATGACATCATTTTCTGGTATTTTCCAAGCTGTTTAAAGGCATAGTCAACTTTATGTATGTAAACTTCTGACCCACTGGAATTATAAGTGGAATAATCTGTCTGTAAGCAATTGTTGGAAAAATGACTTGTGTCATGCACAAAGTAGATGTCCTAACCGACTTGCCAAAACAATAGTTTGTTAACAAGAAATTTGTGGAGTGGTTGAAAAACGAGTTTTAATGACTGAAACCTAAGAGTATGTAAACTTCTGACTTCAACTGTATGTATACTGTAGCTAAGAAAGTAATACTAGTAAGCTGTAAGCTGCTAGTAGCCCATGTGCTCACCCTAATAATTTGGTTCCTTTCCAACTCATAACTTAGCCTACTGTTCTGACTTGGTGGTGCACATGTAGTCTGAAGCCTGTTTTCAAGGAATGTCATCATCAAATATTGTAAGTGCTTACATTGTCTGCTTATATGCCCCCTTTATATGTCCTATGATTCTGACTTGGTGTACAGGGAGAATACTGTAAGAACGGCCCATGTTTTGAATTCTGTAGATCTACATTGAACAAAAAGTTATATTTACTACGTCCGTCTTAGCTCGTTAATTGTCTTAATTAATGACGGATAGCCTCTTATCCGTTCATTGCTACCAGACAAGGCTCCACTGATAGTTAGGAGTAGCGGTGGTAAAGATGGGTGGGCACCATTTGTCACTGTTATAGTGCAATTAATGTATTGTTTAGTGTTGTGTTGTGTAGTGGCTTTGCTGGCATGCAACCCAAAATATTTACATGCTAAAATCGCCACTGTCCACAATACTAACCTAATTGAGAGAGTAAAAATAAGTAATGGTGGTGGCTACATCATGTTATGGGTATGCTTGTCATCAGCAAGGACTAGGGAGTTTTTTATGATAAAAATAAATGGATAAAGCTAAGCATAGGCAAAATCATAGAGGGTAACTTTGTTCAGTCTGCTTTCCAAAAGACACTGGGTGACAAATTCACCTTTCAGCAGGACAATAACCTAAAACACAAGGCCAAATATACACTGGAGTTGCATACCAAGACAACATTGAATGTTCCTGGGGTGGTCTAGTTAGAGTTTTGACTTTAATTGGCTTGAAAATCTATGGCAATGCTTGACAATGGCCGTCTAGCAATGATCAATAAACAACTTGAAAGAGATGGAATAATTTTTAAAAAGTGCAAATATTGTACAATCCAAGTGTGCAAAGCTCTTAGAGACTTACCCAGAAAGACTCACAACTGTAATCACTGCCAAAGGTGATTCTGACTCAGAGGTGTGAATAATAACGCATATGAAATATTTCTGTATTTAAATTTCAATAAATTTGCAAAAATGTCTAAAAAGATATTTTCACTTTGTAATTATGGGGTATTGTGTGTAAATGTGTGAGAATTTTATTTATTTAAATCCATTTTTAATTCAGGCTTTAACACAACAAAATGTGGAATATGTCAAAGGGTATGAATACTTTGTGAAGGCAATGTATACATAGATCCCATCTACCATTCATCAGGATGTCACCTCCACTTAAATGCTTTAAGTTGCTATTCGAGAACTTTAAATGGAGAGTGAAGAAGTAAGAACTCAATAACTATTCACAAAGAAAAGTGTAAAAAAATATACTTGAGTTAAATGCTCTGTTCTTGACAGTATCCTGAATAACCAGGTGTTCTTGAACAATGTGTTCTATCTCCCATCACATAATTATTTTGCCATTTCTTAATCCAACAATCCAGAGACATTTGGAGCTGAAGAATGCCTCACATCAGTGTTGACCTTTTAACAAGTTTGTGGCAGATCTCTGTGAGGTTGACCTTTACATTCCTGAGCTGAGAGTTGAGCCTCCTCTATTGTATAGGACCCTCATTACCAGCTAATTCATAGCTGTCAGACTCCCACCTGTCTGACTGCCGGAGGAGACTAGCAGCCTGGCAGGCAGCACAGGGCTTCACTTCACATGGCAGGTACACGTCTGGATGGTTCTAAATTAATGCAACTAGTTTTTACTTTGCTAAGATAAAGCTGGACTGAGGGAGAGGAATATGATGAATGCTATGGGACATACTTAGGATCTGAGGTGGAGGACAGTGCCATCGTGCCATCCCACTGGGCACATATTATTTTAATCAACATTTCAATGAAATTACATTGAACCAATGTTGAATGCAATAAAATGCTAATTAATTACTTAAAAATCATACAATGTGATTTTATGGATTTTGTTTTAGATTCCGTCTCTCACAGTTGAAGTGTACCTATGATAAATATTACAGACGTTTACATGCTTTGTAAGTAGGAAAACCTGCAAAATCGTCAGTGTATCAAATACTTGTTCTCCCCACTGTATCTAGCCTCTGCCCCAAACAGGATGCACATTTCACAAGCTTTGGCCATAAATGTGAATTATACTCTGTGTGCAGGGTATACACACAGATTTGTCTAGCTCATTATAGAGCTCTATCTGTGTGTTGCCACTTTCCGACCAGACAGACACCGCAATTGAGGACCTTGTTAGCATTTACCAGGAAATACAAGTAAGCGTTTGGGGTAATTTTCCTCTCTAAATGGCTAAGGGAGAGAGAGAGAGAGAGAGAGAGAGAGAGAGAGAGAGAGAGAGAGAGAGAGAGAGAGAGAGAGAGAGAGAGAGAGAGAGAGAGGTCTTTCACAGGTAGTAGAGATCAGAGAGAGAGAGAAACAGTAAGATATTTGAGGCAATTCTGTGGCCTCAACATTGCTTTGAATGCCTTAGATCCTGCATCTGTTCTTTTGACTCTGCAGACGTTCCGTTCCAAGCACATCTTTTTGAACAGTTTGCCAAATTACAGAGAGGTAAATGTAAAGTTCAACAAAATGAAAGGATGGTTCGTTTATCTTCCATACATCCCGATGGTAGACCTCACAGACCATGCATGTTGTGCTGCAGATAAAAGTTTTCAAGTGCATGTACAGCCAGATGCGAGGAGACAGTTGTGAGACATGGGCAGGTGTCTCCCACTCGGCAGTATCATTGTTGATGTGTGCTGGCATCAACCATGGAAAGAGGAGAACAGATTATTATCAGCTCATGACCCATGGTTGGTGGTGCAACACAGTGATAGCTGTTTTGTTTTTATTTACCTAATGTTCATTAAACCCTGTTGTAACGTCCAGTTATTTAGATTGCTTATGTTTATAAGAACTGAGGTCGGGTCGTTAGTATACTTTAGTGTAACTTTACTCAGAAGTCAGCTGGCATTACATATATGCCATGTGAACTCCCTCCCGCCGTCTGGCTACTGTAAAACATGGAACTGGAATCCCACAGTACGAATACACGGACTGGACTATGGCATAATGTTCACTACATTACACCTGTCTGATTCTAATTCAATTATACTGCTTGTTGTTCACCATTGACAATTACACTGTTCATCATTGACAGGAGTTGTACAGATTTTTATACTATTGTTCATTGATTCAGTTTGTTACTTCTATCTCATACTTTTTTAGGTATTTTCTTAAAACTGCATTGTTGGGGCTTGTAAGAAAGCATTTCACTGTAAGGTCAACACCTGTTGCATTTGACATATAAAATGTAATTTGATTTGATATATTCAACTGTCTGTGCCTTTTCACAGTATGCACGAGTGACAATACATGAGCAGTCACTGTGTGAGTCTGTGTATCTGTGCATCTGCGTCACTTGTTGTATTAACAATGGTGTTTCATGTTTTTTACCAGTTAATCAACGCCCCATGGGGATTGATGACCTAGAAATGGCAATTGTGTGGGTGAACTTTACTGTTGCTAGGCATCAAAGCAACTGTCTTTTGTGTTGTATTGGTCTTTGTGGTGCTTGTGTACATTTTAGTTCAATCCTCCTATGCCAAACGCATCAGTCCTTACTGCATCAGTGTGACTTTCGTGCTATCAGGGAGCTGAACAGGGGGCTTCACTCTCCTGACGAATACAAAACAACAACAACAACAACACAAAAATACCTGGAAAGGACAGCTAGAGTGTTTTGACATGTCACAACACTTGTGGTTTCTATAGCAACTGTGGAGAAAAAGACGCATTTGTGCGTATTCTAAAAAAGGAATCTGTCAACAACTCTAGGAAGCTATTCTTGCTCTCGGGTACCCATCGCACACTTCCTTCTCCCAACCCTCTTGTCAAAAACGCAACTTTATTTTATTCAGTCTGTATTGGAGTGTGCACTGTGTGCTCCAAGTTTCTTCTTTAAAAGTCAGAATTTGTGCTTTGTTGTTGATGTTCCAAAGGAGAATCCACAGGACGAGTCCTGTGGGAGCTCAGTGGGAACAGAACCGCTGGCGTTGGATCCCTCAGGATGCCTTAACTGCTGAGGCTCATGGGAATAAGGAAGCCAGGCTGTTTGGCTGCCACACCTAAACAGAGCTGAGATTCCTCAGTGTGTCATTGTACTGTCTGAGTGCTGATGATTCAACAGACTGTATGTTCTACCTTCACACTCAGAGTTCTACTGTCGGATGTTCCTTCGATGTTACAACTGACAAAGGAATGCCATGCTCATGGAATGTTGACGGCTCATTCTTTTCGAGTGCAAGCGTCTCTCCCAGTCATTGTCTATTGACTTTACCTCAAACTGTGTTGTCTTGTGCAGTTTTGGTTATTCGACAAAACAACAATGACTGAACTTGAAACTTTTCACCTCTAAGGTCACAGACCCATCAAGTTCAAGTGAATGAATGGCACAGAATGACGTTGGACTGCATCATGCAATGGAACTTACTGATGCGTAATATCAACAAAAATTTAATCCACTGGAACCAACTTTGGTGGCAATAATGTAGCCTCATTGGGGTTAGCGTGCTAAATACTGTACAGTAGGTACTGTATGTGTGATGTGCAGCTCACACCATCTAAATTAGCGTTACTTAGTGCTGTCCCTCATCAAAGATCTGTCCTATCAGAGGCCCTCTGGCTTGAAACTATTTAACTGAGTTTGATCATAGGACAGCTAGACCTATACAGCACAGGAACCTTGGCAACACTCCCCGACTGGCATTTCCCACAAGGCTTTGTTTGAGGGACACATCTCTTGTACTCTTTCTACACATAGTCCGACTATAACTACACTCTTAGAAAAAAAGGGTTCCAATCGGGTTCTTCGGCTGTCCCCATAGGAGAACGCTTTTTGGTTCCAGATCGAACCCTTTTGGGTTTCATGTAGAACTCTCTCTCTCAAAAAAAAATTATACTTGGAATCAAACGTTTTTCGTTTTAAATAGCTTGCATGTTTAACTAGCTGATTAGCTAGCTTAAAACCATACACATCTTTCTAGCTTATGACTATGAAGTTACTAAATCTAGTTATCCTTATGTCTACATTGCTGATGAATTTCAGTACAGCTGTGGCAGTCAACAGGCAATAACAAGCTATAGGAAATTAGTAAATACATGGGGAAATTGTGTTTTTTATTGATCTATGCTTCATATGAAATCTATTATTCATGTTGCTCATTGCTCATCATTGCTCCAGTGTCTCATACTCCTCTCCATTGCCAGCAACATTGCTCTGTAATATTGACCCCAAAAATTGCCAATGTATCATGGCCTTTTGAGTATATAGCATAATCAGATGTAAATTAGACTATATCAAATATCAACTAGATTCATTTTTTTTCATGAGCGGATGGTCAGGGGGCTGGAACATAATGACTAATAATTTGTAAACTGCAAATTGACCACAAGAAGCCAAACAGATTTAATATTTGACTAAAACATAATAATTTCAAATCTTTCTTACATTTGTATACAGCCACATATTGTATATATCTCTATTATGCATGGGAATACGTTGGAACATATTTCAACAATTAAAATCACTTGGAGCTGATTTTCTGGTGTTTTACAGTCTTTAATGTCCAATTTATTTACAAAAATGTAAATAAAGATTTTTTTTCTTCTGAAAAGGTAAATAAAATCACCCGCAGGTTGAATTCGGCCCACGGACCGCCAGTTAGGGAAACCTGCAATATAGGTTAGCCTAACAGTGTAACACATAGAGGTGTACAAAGCACATTGTTTCTCCATCTGCCATTTGGCCTTCTAACAAAGCTTCCTACACTACCCTGATTGTTCATTATTTCATAGAGAGATGGCTATTCAAAAGCACCTTTCCCAGGGATTAAATAATCAATTCAATTTACACACATATTTCCATATACTGTATGTAATTATTTCTATACTGTACAGGTTAGCCAGTTGTTGTAGTTTTTTCTGCATCTCTTATTTTATGCTGTTGTTTTTTAAAACCATTTTCAGGTTTTAGTGGAACCATTACATGACAAAAAAGTTAAGAGGCAAATTCAGTTTCTCAGGGTCAGCCATCTAAGCTCTGATTTAACGGTGTCTGATCATGTTATGGCAGCAATCCAGGTTCCTTATGTCGTGTCTTTGGCTATGCCGGATTAAGTGATATGACATGCTATTCTATAAAATAATTTCTCTGTAATTAATAACACCTGATTGAGCTAATCATGTAAATGTAATTAACTAGAGAGTCGGGCACGACAAAATAATATTTATAGAGCTGTTATCTTCTGAATAAACTCTTAAAGACCTAGTAATATTTTACATCTATAGCAGTCAACATTAATCTTCATCTTACTTCAGTCGCATAATCTGAAAGTTGTAAATTCTTGGTTATCTGCAAGAACCCTGGCTAACAATTTGAATCAGAAATACAAAATTGGGTTTATCATTTATTTACTAAATACCTAACTAATCACACATAATTCACATACACATAATTAAATCATAACTTGATTACAAATTACGTCAAAGGAAAACGTCCCTAGCGGGCGGAACAGATATGACGGCTTGTTACACAAAGGAAAAGGGGCTGGGTTGAGTGAAAGAGCGGGAAGAGAGGATCAAAGGCGAACTGTGCTATCATAAATACAGTATCGTATGCATTCTAAATTACCGCCCATTTGGAAAAGGAAAATGCAATAAATATTTACTCTGAGCTGTGCTTCAGTAGGTTGGTGGTAGATGGAAGGCTGTGTTGCCAAACCGAGTCATCTGTCCTTTGAAGAATGTCTCTGGTTGTCAATTGTATACGATGTAGTAACGTCGTTGTGTGATAGAGGGGATACTCTGTCTGTTCCTTCCTAACCTGCGTTTGCAACTGTGGTCATTAACTCAACAGCTAGGAGGTATCACTTCTGTAGTGAATAAGAGTTCAAAGTTCATACCATTCACAACCAATAGCGGGCCACTGAGTGAGCAGCCCTAACTTATGATAACCCACATCTCACATTTTAGAAGCTAAAATCACATTTCATCCCATCACAAATAATTTCATATTCAAAACTTTAAATTGAACAACTATTCCATGTGAATCCGATAACTCTGATGTGTAGACTTTACACTGTAGAGTTTATGTCATCTTATCATTCATAAGAATGTCTCAGATGACAACCGAACTGACGTCATATTCATTAAGTACCACCGCATTTGTTCAATTGTTCGGATTACCAGAATATAGTTAATTTCCCCCCACATTCTGATGTTCCCAGAATCTCTATGTTAACCAAGGGTTTTGTAAATGTAACCTCAGTAGGTTAGAGAGAGGAAAACGGGGGGAAGAGGTATTTATTACTGTCATAAACCTATCCCCCAGGCCAATGTCATGACACTTATTATAATCCATTATATGTTACTGCTTGCAGTTTAATGCACAAAATCAAAACAGAGCACCTGTTGGACCTGAATTTGCATTTTACAGTGTATTGGAAACTAAACTCAGCAAAAAAAGAAATGTCCTCTCACTGTCAACTGCATTGGTTTTCAGCAAACTTAACATGTGTAAATATTTGTATGAACATAACAAGATTCAACAACTGAGACATAAACTGAGCAAGTCCCACAGACATGTAACTACCATAAATTGAATAATGTGTCCCTGAACAAAAGGTGGGTCAAAATCAAAAGTAACAATCAGTATCTGGTGTGGCCACCAGCTGCATTAAGTACTGAAGCGCATCTCCTCCTCATGGACTGCACCATATTTGCCAGTTATTGCTTTGAGATGTTACCCCACTCTTCCACCAATGCACCTGCAAGTTCCCAGGCTCCGATTATTATAATTTTTTACTGTGGAAATTTCCGTATACCTTTGACATGGAAATTGCTCATTCACTTCCATTCATTTTGGCCAAGTACAGGGTTAGCTTCAGACAAGTCCTGTGACACTTCTGGGGGACGTAGACCAAACGTGTTCATGAGAGTCTCATCCATCTATAGAGGGGTCATATTAGTTTTTTAAATCACACCTTTATGGAAACTACAGACATTTTCGTGAGAAGACTGCTTTTCAGGATGTTTCTTGGTCTGACAAACAGTGCTGTAGCTCTGCCACCTTACAACATCTGCGGATGCGGTGGATTGAGACACAGCCCATGCAAAAAACAGATACAGTTGAAGTCGGAAGATTACATACGCCTTAGCCAAATACATTTAAACTCAGTTTTTCACAATTCCTGACATTTAATCCTTGTAAAGATTCCCTGTCTTAGGTCAGTTAGGATCACCACTTAATTTTAAGAATGTGAAATGTCAGAATAATAGTAGAGAGAATGATTGATTTCAGTGTTTATTTCTTTCATCACATTCTCAGTGGGTCAGAAGTTTACATACACTCATTTAGTATTTGGTAGCATTGCCTTTAAATTGTTTAACCTGGGTCAAACATTTCAGGTAGCCTTCCACAAGCTTCCCAGAATAAGGTGGGTTAATTTTGGCCCATTCCTCCTGACAGAGCTGGTGAAACTGAGTCAGGTTTGTAGGCCTACTTGCTCGCACATGCTTTTTCAGTTCTGACCACACATTTTGTATAGGATTGAGGTCAAGGCTTTGTGATGGCCACTCCAATACCTTGACCTCGTTGTCCTTAAGCCATTTTGACACAGCTTTAACTTCCTGACTGATGTCTTGAGATGTTGCTTCAATATATCCACATAATTTTCCTGTCTCATGATGCCATCTATTTTATGAAGTGCACCTGCAGCAAGCACCCCCACAACATGATGCTGCCACCCCCGTGCTTCAAAGTTGGAATGGTGTTCTTCGGCTTGCAAGCTTCCCCCTTTTCCTTCAAACATAACAATGGTCATTATGGCCAAACATTTCTATTTTTGTTTCATCAGACCAGAGGACATTTCTCCAAAAAGTACAATCTTTGTCTCCGTGTGCAATTTCAAACCGTAGTCTGGCTTTTTTAGGGCGGTTTTGGAGCAGTGGCTTCTTCCTTGCTGAGCTGCCTTTCAGGTTATGTCGATATAGGACTCGTTTTACTGTGGATATATATACATTTGTACCTGCTTCATCCAGCATCTTGACAAGGTCCTTTGCTGTTGTTCTGGGATTGATTTGCACTTTTCGCACCAAAGTATGTTCATCTCTAGGAGACAGACCGCGTCTCCTTCCTGAGTGGTATGATGGCTGCGTGGTCCCATGGTGTTTATACTTGCGTACTATTGTTTGTACAGATGAACGTGGTACCTTCAGGCATTTGGAAATTGCTCCCAAGGATGAACCCGTCTACAATTTCTTTTTCTGAGGCCTTGGCTGTTTTCTTTTGATTTTCCCATGATGTCAATCAAAGAGGCACTGAGTTTGAAATACATCTTACTCAAATGTTGGCAATAAGCCTATCAGAAGCTTCTAATGCCATGACATAATTTTCTGGAATTGTAAAAGCTGTTTAAAGGCACAGTCAACTTAGTGTATGTTAACTTCTGACCCACTGGAATTATAAGTCTGTCTGTAAACAATTGTTAGAAAAATGACTTGTGTCTTGCACAAAGTAGATGCCTTAACCGACTTGCCAAAACTATAGTTTGTTAACAAGAAATTTGTGGAGTGGTTGAAAGACGACTTTTAATGACTCCAACCTAAGTGTATGTAAACTTCCAACTCCAACCTAAGTGTATATAAACTTCTGATTTCAACTGTATCTCCAGTTAAAAAGACAGATTTTTAAGGGAATATTTTATTCAGCTAATTTGATGTTTGCGGGGTTGCGAACATTGACTCTAGGGGGTTTTAAGGAGGCCTGACCAACTGTTTTCTGGTACCATGTGGAGGAAATTGGTGCTGTGACATTTCAGGCATCCCCAGTGTAATGTAAGTGCTTATTAGGAGAACTGCAAATCAGCCACGCATACAGTGTAAGACAGCAAACCTTTTAGTAACAAGGATTTGTTAGGCTTGTTAATTATGGGAGTGAAACATTTGTGTGACAAAGTGCCCAATGAACAAGACTGCATCCCTTGACCTTTAGGTTGGTGTGTTAATCAGAATACATTTCCTGTGTTTTGTGGCCTTTCTCTTAGATGGTCAGCAATGACAAGGGAGAAGGACTTTCACATGACAGCAAGGATTAACAGAATCCCGGCAGCTTTCAAAATGAACAGTTTGCAGAACCCGCTTGTGTGTGTTCATGTGTCAAACTCTCAGAGCCTTCAAACAGGATCCATCCATTGTGTGTCACATACTGTTGGTGTCATAGAATATGTCCACAGCTTATATTGACGAAGTGCCACAGTTGGCATTCTCAACATTAACAAACACCATAGGGTGGGGTTCAATGTTGTCTATTTAAGTATTTGATATGACACTTTTCTCATGCTCTGTAGCCTATCCCCATAACACACTGCAGTACCACGTTTAGCCAACCGTAAATAATTCACCAACACCCCCTGTCCCATTACAGCTACCCACATCTCACTGTATTCACCCAGGGCTAGAGTTTAAAGTTTAAAAACACAGTTTCAAACAGTTGCATCCAGAGGAGAAAATAATATCTGTCTGAGTCTAAAGTTTACAAGTTTAATGAGTGGGCTTTAAAAACAACCTGACAAAATTTAGGATGACTATCTGAAGTATATGCTGGAGTACAAAGACTCTGCGCTGACACCCAGAGAGGGCGTTCAAACACTGATGAGCAGAGTCAAAAGAATCCTTCCACAAAGTTGAACCCCAGCTAGCCTAAGGAAATAGAATGCCTTTGTTGTTGCATGCCAGAGAGAGGGAAGGTCTGACTAGGTTGAAACTATACGTCAACAAGGTCATACTCTGGAGCATAATACACTAAGACCACCAACAACCTGTCTGATGGGCTCTCCCCTTAGCAGAATGCCAGGATTTCTATACAATGCTGTATAGAAGATCTCACAAATGCCATCTTATGATGGCACGCAAGCATCAATACCAGGTTCAGTATTCACCTAACATCATTGTTTACTAGGCGGAGTGAGAGCCAGGGGTCATAGGAGTACCATAGAATTTAGTTGCTGAATGTTCCCTCTGAATAACGTCCCAAACTCAATGTATTATTGCTTGGAGAGAAGCATTACAAGTTACACTATATCATTTCACAATCCCTATGGAAATTATTTGGATGTACTTATTATTACATTAAAAAAAATATGGGTAACAAGTCCTGTTTTGTATGAGCATATGCTAATGATATTACTTTCCACCCTGGGTGAATTCATAATATTAAAGTCACTGCAATATTATGGTAATGTCATGTTTAAAATGCATTAGCTAAAGTGAAAAATACTTGCTGTGTGCCTGATGGCATGTCATCAACCTGCACATCCTAATCACTGGAAATCCATTCTATTCTTAAAATGTAATCATTTTTAAATAGCGAGGACTAAACATGACATTACATAACAAAATACTCTCCCGGAGGATTCAATCTGTCTGGAATGGGTGTGTGGTTATTTGTGGATTTGCAATGGGAGAGGCGTGTAACCCTAATTGTCTTTGTTACATTATCGCCCCCGGTCACATTGGCAGCCGACCGTGTAGAGTGGTGAACAGCATGGCTGCGTTTTGGGGGGCACAGTCAGTACAACCACGTAAATATTTATCTGTAGACCTTCTCAATGGTTACGCTGCTAGATTCTAAACAGGTGTATCCAGACATGGGAAACTGAATCACTTAAACTATCCAGGTGTTGCGTTGCACAATAACCTGAAGATCCATGCCTGTACAGACCAAGGAGACAGGGCCCCTCTAGAAAGTGTATGCTGTATAACACCTGTTTAAGTTTCCTTTCTTCTCAGAGTGTTCAGAATGAATGACCCTGCTTGGAAAGACATCTTCTCCAGGATGTGCTTCATCTCTCTTTCTCTCTTCCACAAGAACTCAGTATGCCTCTCCTTGTTTTTCTGACAGGCAACCGGACAAGCTGCTTTGCATGATAATAACAGCGTGAAAATCCCACTCCTCCGCATTCCCCCACACACCTCCTATTTATTCCTTAAATCAATGTTCATGTCTAATTTTAAACAGTGAAAATGTTGAATAGATGTGAGCACAGAGGAACATGACGTGACGATATGTTCCTCATCCCCATTTACCAGTGTAAAGTTTTGAGGGGTTTTTGTCGCTAATTGCTTTCCAGTTTTTGGCATATATGGAATGTATATCACCAGTTTAGTGAGTGAGCGATGAAACCACATTTTTTGTCAGTTGCTGTGCAGGCTCCATGAGGTAGGCGCTAAATGCTCTAGCCCCTGGATGTGATTGCCAAATTGGCTGTGTATGGTAGTGTTAAAATAAACACTTAAAGAGTTAATTTGAACACTATCTCTCAGAGTACAGATGGTCCCACTCTACAGAGTGGCCAATTTGCTGTGTAGGTCAGCTTTCTGCATCTGGAGCTCTGGCTCTTATGTAAAATCACAGCTGCCTGGGCAACAGAAAAATAATACGTCCCCTTGCAAATTAATAAATGAACACTGTTGTGTACATTCCCTGACTGGATTTTATCTTGTGCAGTGACAAGATTTTAGAAGTAGGATGCACCAGCAGCAACTAAGTAGCCCTCACTGCAGCACATGGAATGGCCGACCCCGCCCACAGCCAACCCCATCCCGTTCCCTGAAGGACCCGTCGGCGACAAAATGTCCTCCTCAAACTTTCTCAAGTTCCGAGTGATGACCTGTGATCCTGTAGGTTTGAAACTGGTACTGATATCACATTTAATTCCACTCACTTTGTAGCTGTATAGTCCATCTGTTATTTCACTCACAGCCGTAGCTGTATAGTCCATCTGTTATTTCACTCACAGCCGTAGCTGTATAGTCCATCTGTTATTTCACTCACAGCCGTAGCTGTATGTTCCATCTGTTATTTCACTCACAGCCGTAGCTGTATAGTCCATCTGTTATTTCACTCACAGCCGTAGCTGTATAGTCCATCTGTTATTTCACTCACAGCCGTAGCTGTATAGTCCATCTGTTATTTCACTCACAGCCGTAGCTGTATAGTCCATCTGTTATTTCACTCACAGCCGTAGCTGTATAGTCCATCTGTTATTTCACTCACAGCCGTAGCTGTATGTTCCATCTGTTATTTCACTCACAGCCGTAGCTGTATGTTCCATCTGTTATTTCACTCACAGCCGTAGCTGTATGTTCCATCTGTTATTTCACTCACAGCCGTAGCTGTATAGTCCATCTGTTATTTCACTCACAGCCGTAGCTGTATGTTCCATCTGTTATTTCACTCACAGCCGTAGCTGTATGTTCCATCTGTTATTTCACTCACAGCCGTAGCTGTATGTTCCATCTGTTATTTCACTCACAGCCGTAGCTGTATAGTCCATCTGTTATTTCACTCACAGCCGTAGCTGTATGTTCCATCTGTTATTTCACTCACAGCCGTAGCTGTATGTTCCATCTGTTATTTCACTCACAGCCGTAGCTGTATGTTCCATCTGTTATTTCACTCACAGCCGTAGCTGTATGTTCCATCTGTTATTTCACTCACAGCCGTAGCTGTATGTTCCATCTGTTATTTCACTCACAGCCGTAGCTGTATGTTCCATCTGTTATTTCACTCACGGCCGTAGCTGTATAGTCCATCTGTTATTTTACTCACAGCCGTAGCTGTATGTTCCATCTGTTATTTCACTCACAGCCGTAGCTGTATAGTCCATCTGTTATTTCACTCACAGCCGTAGCTGTATGTTCCATCTGTTATTTCACTCACAGCCGTAGCTGTATAGTCCATCTGTTATTTCACTCACAGCCGTAGCTGTATGTACCCATCTGTTATTTCACTCACAGCCGTAGTAGGCCTATAGAGCTCGCTAGCTTGAAGTCCTAAAAAAAAACAGTCATACCATAGAGCATTCCTATGGGGAAATGAATGGGTGGGAACATTGGATTTTGGGATATACTATATGCTGCAGATGGGCTTAGGAGATCTTATGCTATATGTTTTGTTCCATAAGATAATATCAGTCAGTTATGACCATTATGAATTATGATGCCTTCATGTGCTCAAAATAAGTTAGTTTCTAACAAGTCACTAAATGAAATGGAACAACAACATTAGTCACAACAGTTATTTTGTATTAGTTTTGTATTTTCCCTCCCTTTTCCTCCCCAATTTCGATATTGTCTCATTGCTGCAACTCCCCAACGGGCTCGGGAGCTGAAGGTCGAGTCATGTGTCCACCGAAACATGACCTGCTAAACCGTGCTTCTTAACACCGTCCTGCTTAACCCGGAAGCCAGCCACATTGGAGGAAACAACTGACGACCAAGGTCAGCCTGCAGGTGCCCGGCCCGCCACAAGGAGTACCTAGAGCGTGATGAGCCAAGTAAAGGCACTCAGGCCAAACCCTCCCCTAACCCGGAGGACGCTGGGCCAATTGTGTGCCGCCCTCTGGGACTCCCGATCACGACGGGTTGTGATACAGTCCAGGATAAAATGTAGTGTAGTTTTGTTTGATACATTTTTTTTCATATCCTAAAAAGGTCCATATAGTATGCACGATTGATTTTGTATTTCCACTCATTCAACTTGCAAAGAAGGAAATCTGTGAAAATAGAATTATGTCAAATTATGTTTGTATTTATTCCTCAGACACTCTAAAAAGTAACCAGCCTTTGCTATCTCATTCTGCATTCAGTATATCCACTTGAAAGACAATTTTCGCCAGGAAGGCACGACATCATTGCGCACCGATGACACAGGCGGTGTTCACTTGATTGACTGTCGTTTTGAAAAGTTTCAGCTAACCTCGCACGTATGAGTCGAGTGGCATTTGGACATTTATGCAAGAGCATGTCGAAGCGCGTTACGGATATCTGTGAGTTATGAAAACTATGTGTTTTGCAAATTTTGAACTTACAATATGGCTACTAATACTGGTATACAGTCCAGGTATACAGATTTTGGACAATATTCTATTAGAAATCTACCGGGAAAGTGTCATAGACAACAGCTAAAGGAGAGGACGCTACCTTAGACTGGTAAGTGAAATACCAGTCTTTATATTTCTATTATTTTATATTGTAAATCCGAGCTAATGCAGTTGTTTCAATGGTTGCATAGTATTCATTTGAGATATTTTAGAAATATTTTCTTTGATTGCTATATTTATATATATATATAATCCCTAATGAAATATATGTATGAATAGCAAACAAGGCACTCGAAAGCAAATAAATGACAAATTCAACATATAATGCACATTGGGCACCCGACAGGCATAGTGGTCTAACATGCTGACCAGACCGGACATGTCGTGTGCGCGAGCGTCGCAAAATAAATTTAGGAATGTTATTCAATTATTGCACCCACACTGCTCGAGTGAGCCAACGAACGTCTGCGATGCCAAGGGTTAAAATAGAACTCCTTTCTATTTCTGACGCAGATCGCGCTGAAAGTCCTGCCTCTCCCATCTCCTCATTGGTTTATAGAACCAGGTACCCACGTGCCATCTCCTCATTGATTATACCCACGTGGGTGATTGAAAGACGAACAGTTTTGCCGGTAGTCATGGTAATACTATGAACGTTTAGATGTGATCACCATATAATTTCAACAATTAAAACGCCTGGACAGAGGAGATTCGGTTGGCCTTTTTATGTGTGAATTAATTTGTCGGAGTAGAGGACCTTGTGCAGTTCATGTAAAATAACAACTCAATGTTTATATCCCAGGACAATTTAGCTAGCAACAGCAAGCTAGCTAAATAGGACAACTTAGCTAGCAAGTGCAAGCTAACTAGCTAAATTGCCATACATGTTTAATGCTTTTCGACCTGTCCCCAAATTAATGTCATTGGTTCAGAGTTTGTTTTGATATTTTAACCTGCGTGTCGTGATCGCGTTTGGTGTAGGGGGACAAAATGAATTTATGCACGATAGCGCACAATAGCGCACGATGGTGCACACACGCAGTCGGTTTGGGTACTGTGTAATACAATGCAGTACCTGGTTCAATTAAATACTCAATTAAATTAATAATGTAACAATTAACTCAAGAATATATAGATATCATAAAAGTCACTCATTAATAATTTCCTCATATCAGTGTCATTTTGAACGTAGCAGACTTTGTGAATCTGCACAAACCTGAGTCAAACTAATCATTCCATACCACACAAATTGATTTGATTATTTATTTACTAACAAACTAACTGATAACATAGGACACACACACACACGGTACAGGTTATTGATTGTATACCCAATTCGACGACAATTCCTTAGCGGACTAACACAATATGACACTTGTCACACAAGATTGAGAGTTAAAGAGAGAGAGAAAGTGAGAGAGAAAGAGAAGCAACACTAATACCTTGCCCGACCTGACCGTCTTATGGGTAAGAAGTAATGCATGTTGAAGGTTTTCGTCTGCTATCTCTGTTGGGCCCAGGTGTTCGTGGGCAGGGTGGGCCTGGTGAGGAGGGTTCGATTGGGCCTTCTTATTTCGGATGGCCTTCTCCTTCGTTTTCAGGTGTAAGTCTCTGATTGTCCACCAGAGGTCACAATGTCCTTCTTCTTAGTTGTCTGTTTTCTTGCACTCGTTCTGGAAGAGTGGTCTCCTGAGGACGGCTAATCAGCCATGTTGATGATCCCAGAGTGGTGATGAAAGCAGTGTAGGCAACGATGATTTGAAGAGAATAACCTGATGGTCCTAGTTAAATTCACCTTCTTAGATACAGTACTTAGAACAGCTACTCAACCATACTTTCTGATATCTTGCTTTTATTTCTCCTCCTGAGGGTCCCAGTGATCAAATGAAGTGTCGTTTTCATTGATAAAATCTAATAGCCTGACACAAAACATTTTGTAAACCGCTTGTGTCGTGAATTCCATCTCTATCAACTTTTGACAAAGCATTCAACGTAATTACACACACTAAACAATTGTTCATCTGGTCATGGTTGGTTTCATTGCAATCCTCTGGATGTTTGTAACACAGTCATACTTGATGGTTCTTTTTGCGGGGCGTATTGACCGAAAGGAACTGATTTGAAGACAACGAGCAATGACCTCATTGCGCACCAATTATATTAGTGAAGTTTTGTTGATTGACTGTATTTCTGCCCAATGGCCACTGATCTTCTTGAAATCTAGCTTGGTAGATAGCCAAGGAGCTGAGGTAAATGCCAGTATGTGATGGTTGTAGGTTGGACCACCAGCCCTTGTAAACGCACACGTAACGAACTTCATTCGCCATTGTAACGAACTTCATTCGCCATTGCTGATCAGACTTGTTGCAGGCACACACGTTACGCACAGCAGTATTTTGTGAAGAGTATTTTCAACAAGTTCCTAGAAGACATCATGGCGAATAAATCAGGAAAGGCGAAGTCAAAGTCTAAGTATACAGATTTGCACCAAATTAAAGAAGAAATAGATAGGGAAAGTGAGACAGATTTGTTGCTAGAAGATGAATCTTTAGTGAGCATAGTTTTGACTCTCAGACCGAAGAGATGTTTCTGCAAGGAGAGGACATAATTCTGGACTGGTAAGTGCTAATGCCGTTGTTTGAAATATAATTAGAATTTTTTTTCGTAAATATATTATTATTATTATTATTTTTTGTTGTTGCAATTTTTAGAAATATAATCAGTAACGAAATGTGTGATGAAATGTGTAAAGTACACATTGGCTATACATAGTGTGTGTGTGGGTGTGTATGTATGTGTATGACCCATAACCTATTTGGGTGTGTGTGTGTGTGTGTGTGTGTGTGTGTGTGTGTGTGTGTATGTGTGTGTGTGTGTGTGTGTGTGTGTGTGTGTGTGTGTGTGTGTGTGTGTGTGTGTGTGTGTGTGTGTGTGTGTGTGTGTGTGTGTGTGCGTGTAGGTATGTCTATATACGTATATATATATATTTTTTCAAAATTTTTTATTAAAATGGAGTAGAACAGCAAACACACACACGGCTACTGCGCCTGCTGCTCCACTCCACCCCATTTCCATATGAAATAGCAATTGGATGATGTTGGGGGAAGGGCAGGCCCACAACAATGGCCGGAGTTGAATGGAACAGCACTTCACCATAGTGGCTGTGTTCCCTCTGCTCTATATAATACATACTTGTTTATTTTACGTGATGATAAAAGGCTCATACATAACACATATTTTTTTGTATGTTTTCTTTCACAGTGATAGCGACTCTGACTGGGAGCCCCCAGGCCAAGGTGCCCATCCCACACTGAAGCTGGTTCATCCAGCTGGACCCCTGCTGTCTCCGGCTCCACACCTACCCCCGCCCGGACATCTAGAGGTGTGAAGACACTGACAAAGAAGCGGAGGAAGGGAAGTGTGAAACCTGCTGGCAGAGAGGTAGAGGGGCAATAACACTCTGTGCTGGAGGGGGATGTGGAGCCACGTCCTCCAATATTCAGACCAAAAAGGCCACCAGGACCTCAGCTCGACATGACATCAAAATACAGACCCATGCAACTTTATCAACTGTTTTTCACCCCGTCAGTTGTTGATTCCCTGGTGTATAATACAAACAAGTATGGGGCTAAGAAGCAAGCAGGAAAGAAAAAGGCATGGAAATCCATTTCAATGTCCCCCCCCCCCACTGTCATGTCCTGTACAAGGTTTCTAAATATCTCACAGCCGCTTCACATCAGTGACCCAAAAAGTTGATGAGGACAATGACAAGAGGAGAGGCACCGCAAGGTTTGACAGGCTCTGCAAAATCAAACCTCTCTACCCCAGCATGGTTGAGGCCTGCAAGACCCATTTCCAGCTCGCCCAGAACTTGTCCATAGATGTGAGTATGGTAGCCTCAAAGGCCAGAATTGGCCAAAAACAATACATGCGTAACAAACCAACAAAATGGGGTTACAAGCTGTTTGTTTTGGCTGATTCTGTGTATGCCTACATGTGCAATCTTTTTGTTTATGAGGGGAAAAGCAGTTTTGCGAACGGTAAGGGACTCAGTTATGATTCCCTCATGGAGTTATTGGATTTTCAACTGCTGGGGAAGGGCTACAAACTGTTTGTGGACAACTTTTACACAAGCCCTACCATGGTTGCAGACCTGAGGAAGCTGAGTGTGTGGGCTTGTGGCACGATTCGTACCAACAGAGTGGGCAGAACTGAAAAAGCATGTGCGAGCAAGGAGGCATACAAACCTGACTCAGTTACACCAGCTCTGTCAGGTGGAATGGGCCAAAATTAACCCAACTTATTGTGGGAAGCTTGTGGAAGGGTACCCGAAACGTTTGACAATTTAAAGGCAATGCTACCAAATACTAATTGAGTGTATGTAAAAGTCTGACCCACTGGGAATGTGATGAAAGAAATAAAAGCTGAAATCAATCATTCTCTCTACTATTATTCTGATATTTCACATTCTTAAAATAAAGTGGTGATCCTAATTGTCCTAAAACAGGGAATTTTTATTCGGATTAGATGTCAGGAATTGTGAAAAACTGAGTTTAAATGTAGTTGGCTAAGGTGTATGTATACTTCCGACTTCAACTGTAAGCTTATAATAAATGCCAATATATTTTGAATCTGGAGTTAGTTTTTGTTTTACCTACACACAGCTGAGGAAACATAAGAAAGAATGAACCCGCACACTGCTCTTGATAGTATCACTGCTCTTGATAGTATCACTACTCTTGATAGTATCACTGCTCTTGATAGTATCACTGCTCTTGATAGTATCACTGCTCTTGATAGTATCACTGCTCTTGATAGTATCACTGCTCTTGATAGTATCACTACTCTTGATAGTATCACTGCTCTTGATAGTATCACTGCTCTTAATAGTATCACTGCTCTTTAATAAGCTTTACGTATCGGCGTCACGGCCTTCGAAAAAGCTCTGACAAAGGCCTTGAGGCCGATACTTAAAGCTTATTAAAGATCAGTGATACTATCACTAGCAATGTTCGGGTTCCTTCTTTTTTATCTTCTTTTTCAGCTGTTACCATGGCACCTGCAAAAAAGATAGCGCAGATGTGTGAATGCTTTTTGCATTTTGACCTGCACACAGTTAAATTACAATGCATAATCCCACACCAGAGTTGTAAATTAAAACCATTGGATAGGTTTGGTTTTGGCACATGAAATATACATTTTTATATATGCACTTTCACTGGGTGACTCACCATAAGAATTTAATTTAATTTAAGAATTTAATTTATTTTAATGATTATCCCTCAAAGGGTTAAGACACTGTTTTAGCCTCTTTTTGATCTCAACCAATGTAAATGATTTGTTTCTTTGTTCCATGATTCTGTCTGCTACTGAATTTACTTCATGGTGGTGAGTCTAAGCTGGGAGAAGGGGTGGAGGGGGGTTCAAAGCGAACATATGAAATTGTTTTAAGAATGTAATAATTTAATTCCAGGTTGTAAGGCAACAAAATAGGAAAAGGGGGGGTGAATACTTTCAATAGCCAATGTATGTTAATTCGATTTCTTTCTTTTTTTACAGATGGATTGATGAATAATTATTTAAATGAAACAAATAATGAGTTGTAGCAGTGAGTCTTTAGCCGGAGCCACATGGGCTAACCACGTAACATCACACCATGGAAAATGGCATCATGTCAGCAATCATGCAATGTTATGCAAAGATGAGAATCATTGGGAGTACAAACACCAGGCAAAGTAAACCACTTCCAGCTGTCTCTCTCACGGCTGTGTGTATGTGTGTGTGTCACCGGGTGGATGGTGGATGAATGTCAGATTAAATTAAACCTGGAAGAGTGTAATTGGAGGCCATTTCTGATTCATCACGTCTCTCGTCGCCCTCTCAGCTTGTTTGCTATGATTCTCTCAGTGTTGATTCAACAATCATTAACACTGGCAACCATATTTCCTCTTCCAATGTCATCTTGTTTTCACACTTATTATTAGCTACGGTAAAGCCTACATAGCAGACACATCTATGCCCTTTGAAAAGGTTACTTGCAATTACATAATTGTTTATTAATTGGGCTTTGAGTGGGCCGCAGTGTGAAACAATGATTAAGTCAGATGGAATATGATGATGTCATTAAAGGCTCAGTTATTAAAGGTATAACTTTGTTATGGATCTTTTGTGTAAGCCTTAGTGTGTGTATTACCCCTTGGGGTAAATCATACTCCACAAAGGCTATACACTGTCTATTTAAAAGATTGATAGTTGAATGAGAGCCTAATTAATTCAACAGGAAAAGGTGATAGACATTCTCAGACATTTTTCATAGAACCCAGAGTCCCTGTATGGAAAAGGTTATCCTACCATAAAAAAAAGTCTGATGACTTGATAGTCAAGGCTTTAATCTCCTCTCTTTCATCTATTAATCTCATAACCATGGAAACATAGGCTATATGATTGGGGGGGTTTTCAATCCAGGTTGACTGATATGGTTGAGTGTCCTAGCTATTAGGGATCCTTGGGACGTCACTTCCCCATTGAAGTTTACATTTAAATGGTTAAGGTAAGCGTTGAGGTTAGGGTTAGCTAAGGGATATGGTTAAGGTGAGGGTAAGGGCAAGGGTTAAGGTTAGGGTTTAGGGTTGGGATGTCCCAAGGACCCAGGATAGCATTAGCCTATGGTTTAGCCCCAGAGGGCTAGAGATCGTTGTCCTAGAGAAAGACAGATTGGACTGTCAGCAGAGACTTCTTCCCCGGAGACACATAGCTTTATAAGTCCAGTCAGAGCCCTGGTTTACAGGTAAGTAAACCTTGTCCGAGCCATAACTGCTGCTGATAATACAGAACAAAGACTGTGTCCTCATGAATGAGACGTGCAAAGTAACACTGCTCTCTTTCTGTTTGTTTTAGTTATCGTCATCATCCCTGTTAGGTGGCAGTCTCCTGGTCCACCCTCAGGGAGGCCTGACTCCATCACCCTCAGTCCCTATCATGGTGAACACTGACCTAAATACAATCCTGCAACCAGGGAAATAGGTTGAGCCCACAGTGGGATAGACATGGAACTTAAGACATTGACATTACATTTACATAGAACACATACACATGAACATGCACATGAACATGCACACGCACACACATGGGAACACACACATTCACACACACACACACACACACTAATGTCGACCCATTCCCTATACACACACACACCAGAGGATAAAGCTGTATGCAAGCTGTCTTAAGCGAAGAGACCATGGAGTCTCATTTTTATATCTAGTTCAATTTATATCAACCAAGACTGATCTTCAGGAGGTCAAACCTTACTTTGTTGGATGTCAATAGTCAACCCCTATTAATGACCTTCTTATGGAAGGGGGCAGTATTGAGTAGCTTGGATGAATAAGGTGCCCAGAGGTGCCCAGAGTAAACTGCCTGCTACTCAGTCCCAGTTGCTAATATATGCATATTATTAGTATATTTGGATAGACACCACTCGGAAGTTTCTAAAACTTTCCCTATTGACGATACAGTGGGACATTGGTCATGTAGCACTTCCTAAGGCTTCCACTAGAGGTCAACAGTCTTTAGAAACTTGCTTGAGGCTTCTACTGTAAAGGAGGGGCTCATAAGGGCTCTTTGAGGCAGTGGTCTGGCAGAGTGCCACAAACTTGTGACGCTCGCTCACGTGAGAGCGAGCTCTGTTCCATTGCTTTTCTACAGACAAAGGAATTCTCCGGTTGGAACATTATTGAAGATTTATGTTAAAAACATCTGAAAGATTGATTCTATACATCATTTGACATGTTTCTACGGACTGTAACAGAACTTTTTTACATTTTGTCTGCTTCTAGTAAACGCGCTTCGTGAGGCTGGATTTGTTTACAAAACGTGGTAACAAAAGTAGCTATTTGAGCATAAATGATGGACATTATCGAACAAAACAAACATTTATTGTGGAACTGGGATCCCTGGGAGTGCATTCTGATGAAGATCATCAAAGGTAAGTTAATATTTCTAATGTTATTTCTGACTTCTGTTGACTGCACAACATGGTGGATATTTCTTTGGCTGGTTTGGTCTCTGAGCGCTGTACCCAGATTATTGCATGGTTTGCTTTTTCCGTAAAGCTTTTTTGAAATCTGACACAGCGGTTGCATTAAGGAGAAGTGTATCTAAAGTTCCATGCATAACACTTGTATTTTCATCAACATTTATTATGAGAATTTCTGTAAATTGATGTGGCTCTCTGCAAAATGACCTGATGTTTTTGGAACTATTGAACATAACGCGTCATTGTATACTGAGATTTTTTGATATAAATATGAACTTTATCGAACAAAACATACATGTATTGTGTAACATGAAGTCCTATGAGTGTCATCTGATGAAGATCATCAAAGGTTAGTGATTAATTATATTTGTGCTTTTTGTGACTCCTCTCTTTGGCTGGAAAAAAATGGCTGTGTTTTTCTGTGACTTGGCTCTGACCTAACATAATCGTTTATGGTGCTTTCGCAGTAAAGCCTATTTGAAATCGGACACTGTGGTGGGATTAACAAGAAGTGTATCTTTAAAATGTTGTGAAATACTTCTATGTTTGAGGAATTTTAATTATGGGATTTCTGGTGTTTTGAATTTGGCGCCCTGCACTTTCACTGGCTGTTGTCATATCGATCCCGTTAGCGGGATCTCAGCCCTAAGTTAACTGAAATGTGGATTGTAGTTACATTTTAGGAACAATAGTGCATGAGGATGGGATAGAGAATAATGGACTAATGGACTGTCTCTCTGTGCTTTCACCATTGACAAACTCTCTAAATGGTTTCAATAGCAGAATAGAGTATATGCGGACAGGTGTCTGCAATGAGATGACCATGGAATTTGTAGTAGTCTGCCTCTGCCAAGTGTCTCATTTCACAACGCCTCTCCTTAAGTGATCTGAATTCCAATTATTTGTGTTTGCATCACAATTTCTGTTAGCTCTCAGTGAGTTTCTCCTCTCTCTGCCTCACTCTACCTCTGTCACTACCCCTCTCTCTACCTCTCTCTCTACCTCTCTCTCCACCTCTCTCTACCTATCTCTCCCTCCCCATAGTGTTGACTCAGCCTAATGACTGGAAAGCCTTGGAAGTTGCTCTGTGGAAAAGTCTGTTGGATCCGATTTGAAATGAGTTTGGAATTATGAGCCATTGGGTGGTAATGGAGGGGAGCCTGGCAATCTTTATGCACATCATTAACTGTGTGACCATGCATTATTTATGTACTTGTTTGTTTATTTATTTGTCTGCCAGTTGGGCTTTGGTGGCTGTGGCTCTGGCAGTTAGGCTAATACCAGGATGCATCATACCGGGCTCCATGCTATTCGGTAAGCAGAAAAGTAGTTTCCATTTAATTGTTATGAATATAGAATGCATATTTCTTAGGAAATGGTTTGGAATTGTAATGAGTTGCTGACAAGATAATATGCCCAAAAGGTTTAATATTACTATAGTGTACTTTCCCCGAATGTAAAAAAACAAACAAAAAAAACATTATCAAATGTTTTTAGATCCAACATGGAGTAACTATATAGATTTGATTAGATTCAACTTTATTGTCATTGAACAAGTACAAGTACAGTACAACGAAATGCAATTAGCATCTGACCAGAAGTGAAAATAAAAGACTACAAAAAATGTAGTCAAACAATTAAGTACAATATATGTTATTAAGTGGGATGTATAAATGTGCAATGAAGGCAAATGACAAGTACAAATGGCAAGTCTAAATGTGCAATGAAGGCAAATTGAAAGGGCAACTGCTATCCCTGAAATACAGGGATAGTAGCAATGAGATTACCAAGGTAGACATGTACATGTACAACTGAATTATGTCCTTAATCAGAATTATGTCCAACATCAGAGTCCAGTAGTACCGTGAACAGTGCAAAGAGAGTGATGAAACAAGGTCCCTGAGAGGCAGTACTAAGCGGTGGGCAGCAGGGTTACAGTAGCTGGAAAGAAACTGTTCTTGAGCCTGCTAGTGCGGGAACATAGAGACCTGTACCGCCTGCCTGATGGTAGGAGAGCAAACAGTTTGTGGCATGGATGTGAAGGGTCCCTGATGATGCCGCACTCCCATCACAGACACTGCTTGCGCTGGTGGTCTATGATAGCAGGTAGCTGGGCACCAGTGATGTGCTGGGAGATTTTAACCACACATAGCAGAACCACACTGTGACACAGTTAGTCAGAATGCTCTTGACCATGCAGCGGTAAAAGTTCACCAGGATCTTGGGAGACAGGCAGGCCTTCTTCAGCCTCCTCGGGGTTGAGGTGTTGAGGGTCCAGGAGAGGTCCTCAGAGATATAGACACCCAGGAATTTGAATCTTGGCACACACTCCACCTCAATGCCATCAATGAGAACTGGGGCATGGCAGCTTTTAGACTTCTTGTAATCCACAATGAGCTCCTTGGTTTTCTTTGCATTGAGGACCAGGTTGTTGTCAGCTCACCATGCAGCCAGGTTCTTGACCTCCTCCCTGTAGGCTGACTCGGAATTCTCACCGATCAGACCTACCACCATGGTGTCGTCTGCGAACTTGACGATGGTGTTGGAACCGTGTACAGGAATGCAGTCGAAGGTGAAGAGGGAGTACAGGAGGGGGCTCAGCAGACAGCCCTGTGGCATACCAGTGTTCATGTTCAAGGTTGAGGAGGTGAAGTTGTCTAACCTGACAGACTGGGATCTATTGGTTAGGAAGTCCTAAGTCCAGTTACAGAGATAGGGGCTGATCCCTAGGTCATGAAGATTGGTGACCAGCCTAGAGGGAACGACCATATTGAAGGCTGAGCTGAAGTCTATGTACAGCATTCTCACATAGTTGTTGGTTTTGTCCAGGTGGGTCAGGACAAAGTGTAAAGCTGTGGCGATTGGCGTCCTCTGTAGACCTGTGGGGATCCAGTGTTGGAGGGAGGCACGACTTAAGGTAGGCCAAAACCAGTCTTTCGAAGCACTTCATGATCGTAGGGGTGAGAGCAACAGGTCGGAAGTCATTCAGGCTTGATGCGGCCGACTGCTTTGGCACTGGCACAATGGTTGCAGTCGTATGTGTGTCGTAAGTATGTGGGAACAACCACCTGGGCTAGTGATAGGTTGAAAATGTCAGTGAAGACCTCGGCCAACTGCCCAGCACATGCTCTGAGCACACGACTGGGGACACCATCAGGACCAGCAGCCTTGCATGCATTCACCCTGCTCAGTGCAGACAACACATCTGCGATGGATGTGGGGCAGCTCGTCTGGGGGAGCTCAGCTTTGATGGCTGGATCTTTGTTGTCCCTGTCGAAGCGAGCATAGAACCTGTTTAACTTGTCTGTGATGGAGATGTTGCTGGCTGTGGGGATAAGGTTTTTTGGCCGGTAGTCTGTGATGGCTTGGATGCCCTGCCACATACGTCGAGGGTCGGAGTTGTTGTTGAAGTGCTCCTCAATCCGCAGTTTGTGGTCATGTTTAGCCTTCTTGATGCCCTTTTTCAGGTTGGCCCTGGATGAGCTGTAGGCTTCCGCATCACCGGATCTGAAAGCAGCTTTGCGTGCCTTTAGCGGTAGTCGGACCTCCCTGTTCATCCAAGGCTTCTGGTTGGGGAAGGTCTTTATTAGTTTATGGGTGGTGAAATTGTTGATGTAATCCAGAATGGAAGAAGCATATGTTTCAATGTCCGTATGGGAGTCAAAGGTGGCCTGAGTGGCAAATAATCTCCAGTCAATCTGGAGATTATTGTTGTCGGGTATGCTGTTGTTTAGCCACGTTTCCGTGAAAATCATGACGCTGCAATCCATAATCCTTTTTTGTGAGATGATTCTCAATCGTTTTTCGGCCATTTTGTTCACCAGTGACCGGACATTAGCGAGGAAAAGGCAAGGTAGTGAAAGCCAATGTGGGGTTAGCTTTTGCCTAGCCCGGAGGACACTCCACTTCCCTCGCCTTTGTTTATGATCTCAACGCCGCAAGGTTTATTTTGTTTATGATCTCACTTCCTCTCAGCGATGTTTCAGTCTCCCGGGCGTCTTTGCGATCTCCAGTGAAAGTTGTAAGTTCTCAAAAACTCTCTTTGTGCATTGTGTTCCAATATCCAGGAGTTCTTGTTGGCTATATAGAGTGTATGTCAGGCTGTATGAGTGAATAAACTAAGAACTATTAAGTAAATTACTTGCTAATTCGCTAAATCTGTGTAGATGCCGAGTCTAGCATTGTACACACTCCGCCATGTTTTAGCTGTGGCTGGTCATTATTCAGGCCTTCACATCTATGATTCTGTGGACATGGCCTCTGTGGATGTTGGATTGAGTAAAACCTTCAGTAAGCACAACTGGCGACCTGCCGTAGCCTTTATATTACAAAGAAGAGAGAAATGGCATTAGAAATGGCATTACATAATGCTAGTTAAGTAGCTATGCTCGTTGGTCTGTTCGCCAACAATTTACGTTACATAACAATTTCCCTCTATATGAGGTAAAGCAATTACAGTGCCTTCGGAAAGTATTCAGACCCCTTGACTTTTTCCACATTTTCTTACGTTACAGCCATATTCTAAAATTGATTCAATTGTTGTTTTTTCCCTCCTCAATCTACTCTCAACACCCCATAATGACAAAGCAAAAACTGTTTTTTTGACATTTTTGCTAATTTATATATATCAAAAAAGGAAATATCACATATACATAATTATTCAGACCATTTACTCATTACTTTGTCGAAGCACCTTTGGCAGCGATTACAGCATCGAGTCTTCTTGGGTGTGACGCTACAAGCTTGGATCTCTCTGTACTTTGCTCATCTTTGCCCTGATCCTGGCAATTCTCCCCGTCTCTGCTGCTGAAAAGCATCCCCACAGCATGATGCTGCCACCACCGTGCTTCACCGTAGGGATGGTGCCAGGTTTCCTCCAGACGTGACACTTGGCATTCAGGCTAAATAGTTCAATCTTGGTTTCATCAGACCAGGGAATCTTGTTTCTCATGGTCTGAGAGTCTTTAGGTGCCTTTTGGCAAACTCAAAGAGGGCTGCCATGTGCCTTTTACTGAGGAGTGGCTTCCGTTTCAATATCTGACATGATACAGGTGTCTTCTTTTATTTAAACCGACCTCTTCTTTTATTTAAACCTCAAGTAGATTTGTTTAAGACTCCTAATAAACACTGTGTAACCCTGATTTAGCTCACTGCTGTATCTACTGTATTCAACTAGTGTTGCCTTCAAACCCATAAATTCTCCTTTAGATTTAAGATAAATTATGAGAAACTACTCACACAAAGCCATGTGACAGCAATGGGAACTTAATGGTATAGCATTGCATGTCATGTCATCTTGTGTCATCATGCCTCGATCATGTCACGTGCAGTCTAGTCGCTGTATGATTTAAGGTAGTTGCCATGCTCCCTTCATCTGCCAGGTACAGATGGCAGACCAGTATTGTTGCAGCAAAATAATCCTGCAGCAACAGGATTTGAACGGTTAGTCTATAATGTTGCTTGATCAGTGGTTAGTTTATTAGCTGGCCAAAATGAGGATACATGAAAAGTGTAATATAATAATACAGTTAAAATAACTGTGTGTTAGTGCACGCTTTCAATTAATTTATGCAAATCATGAAGCTCATCTGCATTTCTTGAGGTGCAGGAAAATTCTCCGCAACAAAAGAGTAATCAAATTAAGATCCTGCGTCTGTTGAGTGAATGGAAGAGAAGTTGAGGCTACGGGTCAAAATACATGTACTAGATATGGAATAGGGTGCCATTTGGGACGTAAACTTAATGTTTCCTGTTCTGGCACTACTGATACTCATGGCTGTGCATTCAACTGAAAAAAAACCTGGAATGATGAGCCGCAACAGTGCCTCACATCTGACAAAGTGCATCAGTTTAACTTAAACCTCTCCAGTGAAAGCTGATAGGTAGATTTATTTGTTACTTCAAAGTCATCACATGTGGCTGTACATGGGAAAAGAGAGGGCTTAATCCTAATCAGAGATGGGTGTAACTCCAAATGCATGCCGAGGGTGAGACTCTGAGGTAAATTTGCATGTTTCTTGTTTGGTTTGGCACAATAGTGACATAGGGACTTTTTTGGCATTCTGACATACTTTATTAATACATACTTTAGTCTGTATTATCTGATTTTTCATGCAAAGCATGACTAGCCTGCCACTGTCGTACTTCACATGGGATGGGGAGCGGATTTTTAGAATAGAATTAAACTAATTAAGATCTTCATTATGATAATTCCAGTATGAGGAAACAGGTGTGTTATGCATGTCAATGTCTGCCAAATGAAAGGTTATGCTGTTTAAAACCGATGCCAAGTTGTTGTTTTGTCCCCTTCAGTGGTTGTAGATGTACTGACAGACAGGCATGAGGTAATAATAACTGAGTTTGTCAGTGCAGACATTGGTTTATATTCTCCTGAGCATTTGAAACATACACAGCAATTATCTGCCTTTATTCACAAAACAACCGAGAGTACTCAATCCCAGGTAATACTTTCAACTGTTATGCTAATTCATAAAATAATGTATTCTGTCTCATAATAGGTTAATCGTTTTCACTCACAGCCACGATGCCATAGTATTGCATTGTAGTATAGTATTGTATTGATTAACCTCCAGAGTCTAAATAGACCAACAGTGAAACAATTGTAAATAAGTTACGAAGTTCATTGCTACAGTAGCCCATTCCTGCTCTCATTTCAGTGTCAAAATGAAAGCTACAAACATCATGTGGAAAAGGTTGTGTCACGGCCTCATCTGGTTTAACCAGTGTTCATACGCACCTCTTTGACCCTGATAGGAGGCTTTATCAACTCGGCTACAGCCCCCTACACCCTGTAACCTCCACCACCAGGGCTAATTCACACTGCTCTAGGGGAGATGGGCCAGAGTAATCGCTACAGTAAAACTGGCCTTTAATTTCAAATGCTGACCCCTTTGGGACCATATGGGAAGAAAAGGGGATATGGCAATAATAACGGAGCTATGGAGACGCAGCCTATACCATCCTCCTGACTCTGGGACCACTGTCCTGACAAGGCCATGTATAATACGAGGCGAAATTGGTTACTGTGGCTCAGTGTCTCTCTGAGTGACTCCAGTGACTCCAGACTCTGTCAAAGTCAATCAACCCCAGAAAATCTCCACATGATACAGCCCAGTCTCTGTAAAGACACTCAATCACTCTCAGAAAAGTCCACACACAAAGACTAACCTATCAATTCGTCCTGTTTTAGCTTGTTTGGACATACGTACAATGCATTCAGACTTTTCCCATATTTTGTTACGTTATTCTTAAATGGATTAAATGTTTTTCCCCTCAATCTACACACAATACCCCATAATGACAAAGCAAAAACTGGTTTTTAGATTTTTGGGCAAAATGTTTTGAAGCACCTTTGGCAGCGATTACAGCTTCGAGTCTTCTTGGGTATGACGCTACAAGCTTGCCAAAACTGTATTTGGGTAGTTTCTCAAATTCTACTCTACAGATCCTCTCAAACTCTGTCAGGTTGGATGGGGAGTGTCACTGCACAGCTTTTTTCCGGTCTCTCCAGAGATGTTAGAGCGGGTTCAAGTCCGGGCTCTGGCCGGGCCACTCAAGGACATTCAGAGACTTGTCCTGAAGCTACTCCTGCACTGCCATTGTTGTGTGCTTAGGGTCATTGTCCTGTTGGAAGGTTAACCTTTGCCCCAGTCTGAGGTCCTGAGCTCTCTGGAGTAGGTTTTCATCATATCTCTGTATGACACCCACAGCATGATACTGCCACCACCATCCTTCACCGTAGGGATGGTGCCAGGCTTCCTCCAGATGCAAGGCTTGGCATTCAGGCATTGTTGATTCTCATTGCCTGAGAGTCCTTTTGGCCTGAGGTGCCTTTTGGCAAACTCCAAGCGGGCTCCCATGTGCCTTCCACAGAGGAACTCTGTAGCTATGCGAAAGTCCAAGGCCCTTCTCCCCCGATTGCTCAGTTTGGCTGGGCGGCCAGCTCTAGAAGAGTCTTGGTGGTTCCAAACTTTTTCCACTTAAGAATGATGGAGGCCACTGTGTTCTTGGGGACCTTCAATGCTGCAGCCATTTTTTGGTACCCTTCCCCAGATCTGTGCCTCGACACAATCCTGTCCCGGAGCTCCAAGGACAATTCCTTCGACCTCATGGCTTGGTTTTTGCTCTGACATGCGCTGTCAACTGTGGGAACTTATATAGACAGGTGTGTGCCTTTTCAAATCATGTCCAATCAATTGAATTTACCACAGGTGGACTACAATCAAGTTGTAGAAACATCTCAAGGATGATCAACTAAAAAGGATGTAGCTGAACTGAGTTTTGAGTCTCATTGCAAAGGGTCTAAATACTTACGTAAATAAGGTATTTCTGTTTTCAAAAAAACTGTTTTCACTTTGTCATTATGGGTATTGATGAGGATTATGTTTTATTTAATCCATTTTAGAATAAGGCTGTAACGTAACAAAATGTGGAAAAGGGGAAGGGGTCTTTCCGAATACCCTATACATGAAGGATGTATTTGTTTTCTTTCCTCTTCTGCAATGATTAACACTGCGTTTTCCTGACATGTTGTCTTTTATTAAACCTGATTGACATTGACTTTGAGCTGTCATGGAGGACGGTGGTTGTGTCAGATTTGAAGAGGAAGATGCACAGTGACATGCTTCCTCTGCAGCATGCCTCATCTCTATGCCATTTGTCTCACTGAATTCAATTGCCACATGTATTGCAATCAGGTGTCATATAGACACAGAGAGTACACAGAGAGAGTCTGTGTCATCCCTTTACGTTTTACAAGTGATACATATGGATGGAGAGTGGGGACACAGCGTTTCTGAATTCATCCAACTAGAGCATGCTCTCTGGAAATTGGCATGCTAGTCGCAAATAAATAACACAGTGGGTCAAATGAACCAAGGCCGTGCCACTATTTTTTCAGTATATATGGCATGGAGCCAAAGGGCTGAAGAAAGCTAGCTCCATGCTTCTTGCTGATGCAGTTTAGCCTATTCCATGATCATAGTTCAACATGCTCTTCACCATGATCATAGTGGATCTGAGTGGGACTGCTGGCTGGTGAGTGGTGAAGGGCTGAATATAGGCCATGGATTTCCCTCAGAGGGAACTGTATTTTAGTGCTGCCCCCAATGTGTACTGTATTCACTCTCCCATGTCCAACTGCAGCCAAACCCAATCACATCCCCAGCTCTGACGCACAGCTCCGACTGCAGCCAAACCCAATCACATCCCCAGCTCTGACGCACAGCTCCGATTGCAGCCAAACCCAATCACATCCCCAGCTCTGACGCACAGCTCCGACTGCAGCCAAACCCAATCACATCCCCAGCTCTGACGCACAGCTCCGACTGCAGCCAAACCCAATCACATCCCCAGCTCTGACGCACAGCTCCGACTGCAGCCAAACCCAATCACATCCCCAGCCACTGCCTCTACTCTTTGTGTGTCTACATTCTGGTCTCTGTGGGTCTACTCTGTTGCCACGTGGAGTCACTTTGAACAGATAGTGTTTCATGTGGTAGGTCATGCTGTGCCAGGATCTCTCATTCTTCACAGCAAGGACCCATGTTCTGGATGAACTAGACAAGACGAGGCTGACCTGAACCATTTTCTCCTCAGGTGTTCATTGTCCGTATTTCTGTTCAATAGTGATGTTAAATACAGTAGCTTGGTGATGTTATATAGCTTGTTGATCATTTGAGAAAGCCACCTCCTAATGGCCTGTTTAGTGTTTATTAGAGTTGAATATCGAGTTGAAAATAGAGTAAGACATTGAGATGGGAAGAGTGTGTGTGTGTCTGTGTGTGTGTCTGTGTGTGTGTCTGTGTGTGTGTGTGTGTGTGTGTGTGTGTGTGTGTGTGTGTGTGTGTGTGTGTGTGTGTGTGTGTGTGTGTGTGTGTGTGTGTGTGTGTGTGTGTGTGTGTGTGTGTGTGACCGTGAGCACTAAGATCTCCTACTAAAATACACAATCTGGGCCCAGTTTTTCAAATGTCACCAATCTGGATTTCGCACAGAAATATAATGAATAGAACTTGAGTCCCCATTCAAGTCAATGATTCGTCCATTCTATTCATTCTATTACTATGCATTCAATCCGAAATCGTTCTAGATCACTTTTATATAACTGGCACAGGAGACTTTTGCCCAGACGTTTGCACAGCCACTTTTCAAAATGCCTTTTTTTTTCTTAATAAGCGAAAACTTGGGCTTGTTTCATCTGCATCTTGAAGACAGTCGGCATCCTAATTGCATTGAAGAACAAGATGTGGCTGTTCAAAGCAAACACCAGTTTCTCTCTCTTCTCCATTTATCTGTTTCCATCAGTGCAGACAGCGCATGCAAGCCTGATTCAAATGAGAATGGACCATTATCCAGTGCTGCATAGCCTCAGCGGGAAGCCTGGGGAAGCCAGAGCCGGTCGGTAGCTTGATTATGCAGTAGTTCATTACATGCATACAATGTGGCTTCTCTCCTGGCAGTCTAATGGCCCCTGATTTACATTCAGGTATGCTACAGCGCTGCTGATTGGACTTTGCCATTTTCTCCAACTGTGAATCTCTTATTTTTTTTTATATATTTTTTTTTACAATGGAGGATACTGAAGACAGGGCCATTGCATTGGGCTAGCTGCCATTCCCTGCTTGTTCAAATACAGTATGGACATTTGGTTTAATGGCTGGCTGTAGATTGTGTTGATTGCTTTGCGTAAGTGCTCTGTCACGTTTAGTGTCTGCCTCAAGCTTTTTCGTGACTTTGGGACTATAAGGTTCTATCTGTACCAAGGATAGTTCTGAGATATTGAGCATCACAGTTTTCACATCCCAGATCTCAGAACTGTTAGGTAGTGAATGCTTCTTTCATAACCCATTGAGGTCCTCGCCATAAAAGGTACCTAAAGTGCAGAGTATCAAAATCATGGGACATTCATAAATCTGTTTTTTTTTTAGGGGGGTGCAATCGCAGATAGATCATTATGGCTCTGAAAAGACAATCTGGATTCAGCCCTATGGTTCTATCTGCATTGGACATTTTCAGTTTTTATGAAAACTGTAGCTATTTGAATACATAAATGATAGAAAAACACTATTTTACCAAGATAGATTTAGAACACATCATCAAATATATTAATAAATGTATTATATGATCATCAGATGAACTGCTGTCATCGCTGAACAACGATGTGACAAAATCTCTGACCGTGTTAATTTGCTTGTATGCCATTATTTCTGGCTAGAACAGCTAGACCATACTTAGGAGATGACTGTCATGTTTCCACCTGTCACCAGAAGACGCCAGAGACCGTCCTCGAGACATTACCAACACTCAGGTGTGTCCTATTTACTCATTATGATTTCCCTGTTAAAAGAGGAGAGTTTTCTGTTGTCCTTTGCTGAAGCTTGATTTATGTACTGTGTGTCTCCTGAGTGAGTTTTTGAGAATTAGTGTTTGTTGTTTTCCCAGTGTTACTGTGATCCTTCTGTTATCGTTTCTCAGTGAAGTATTATGTTTGTCCTTAACCGCTGATTATTCATCTGGTCTCTTCTCTGCACCTGGATCCAACCTCACCATGTCACAATGGCAAAGATGTGTTCTGGTTGGTCTGTCTTTATTTATTCAGGCTTGTGATTGGATTGCAGACAGAACCTTATAGCACCAAGTTCAAATGGGTTTATGCAGAAGATAGAACTTTCTAGTATTTATTTTTTTACTTAGATTTTTTTTATTTTATAAATTACTTCACAGACATGAAGAACCATCTAAAGATCAATTATATATGACTAACAAATTTTTGACATATGTCAACCGTATGGTTCTTTTCCACTGCGCGGCCATGACAGGCCGTAAATATCATATAATTTCCATTTACCCATGATTCCTGGAACCAAGCTGGATATTCACCCTCATTTGATATCTGGTACTAATCTCGAACCAAGTAGGCCGTGGGTGGGGTTACAAATGGCGGTACTCATTGATTGGTCTCATACAATGTCAGTGTTCTGAATGTTGTTAATACTCATGCACGAGTCACTGGTGCCATTCTTATAAGAGAAGTTAAATCTGACTACAAACGGTACCGGTACACTAATGAATAACTCTAAAGTTGAAAAAGGAATATTGGAGGCAGCAAATTGGTCAGTTGGAGATGTCAAAGCGCTTTGAGCAGATGTTGGATACATTAGCCGAGATGGGAATCCATCGGTCAGTAAAACACTGCAGGCGATAATATAGAATATATTCAAGATAAAGATATGAAAAAGATAAGACCATAACAACAAAAGTAGATCAGAGTCCAACTGCGATATTTTTTACCTTTTTTTAACTAGGCAAGTCAGTCTCTGCCTGGCCGGCTCCCCTCTCTCCACTGGGAATCTCTGCCTCTAACCCTATTACAGGGGCTGAGTCACTGGCTTACTGGTGCTCTTCCATGCCGTCCCTAGGAGGGGTGCATCACTTGAGTGGGTTGAGTCACTGATGTGATCTTCCTGTCTGGGTTGGCACCCCCCTTGGGTTGTGCCGTGGCGGAGATCTTTGTGGGCTATACTCAGCCTTGTCTCAGGACGGTAAGTTGGTGGTTGAAGATATCCCTCTAGTGGTGTGGGGGCTGTGCTTTGGCAAAGTGGGTTATATCCTGCTTGTTTGGCCCTGTCCAGGAGTATCGTCGGATGGGGCCACTGTCTCCCGACCCCCTACCTGGCCTGATGACTCCATGCTGTCCCCAGCCCACCTGGCCGTGCTGCTGCTCCAGTTTCAACTGTTCTGCCTGCAGCTATGGAACCCTGACCTGTTCACCAGACGTGCTACCTGTCCCAGACTTGCTGTTTTCAACTAGAGACAGCAGGAGCGGATTTAGATACTCAATGTGATCGGCTATGAAAAGCCAACTGACATTTACATCTGAGGTGCTGACGTGTTGCACCCTCGACAACAACTGTGATTATTATTATTTGACCCTGTTGGTCATGTATGAACATTTGAACATCTTGGCCATGTTCTGTTATAATCTCCACCCGGCACAGCCAGAAGAGGACTGGCCACCCCTCATAGCCTGGTTCCTCTCTAGGTTTCTTTCTAGGTTCTGGTCTTTCTAGGGAGTTTTCCTAGCCACCGTGCTTCTACACCTGCATTGCTTGCTGTTTGGGGTTTTAGGCTGGGTTTCTGTACAGCACTTTGAGATATCAGCTAATGTAAGAAGGGCTTCATAAATAAATTTGATTTGATGAACAAATTCTTATTTTCAATGACGGCCTAAGAACAGTGCCTTACTGCCTTGTTCAGGGGCAGAATGACAGATTTTTTTTACCTTGTCAGCTCAGGGATTCGATCTTGCAACTTTTCAGTTACTAGTTCAACGCTCTAACCACTAGGATACCTGCCTGCCCAGTCATGTCTTCAGTGTAGTCCACACAGCTACTGTCATTGTAGCATATAGAGACCAAACTGGTGTACAAACAATCCTAAAACTATATACATATACAAGCATAAGGAAACCTATAACACAATATATTCATTTGACTTTGTGAAGATCTATTTTCTGAACCTAACTTGCTTACCACTTTTTCCATGTTGTTTCTTCCTTCAGACTCCATGAAATGATGACCACTTCCTAAGTATTCGGTCATATTATTTAATGTTATGTTTCCTAGAAACAAGGGGTGGCTCTACTCACCCCTTGACTCAATTTACCATACTCTCCCGTATGCAGGTGACGCACATTGCTACTGTAGACACAGGAATACTGATGACTCAGTATCAGTAGCATCTCCTCTGACTACAAGAGACAGAAAAGAAGGGGGGAGATTGAGACTAGGAAAAGGGTGAGAGTTGCTTAAGGGTCCTGAGCGGGCAGACGCTGCCACCCAATCTGCCAGTCCATCATGCCGTCTGTTGTGCCCAGCCCGAGTCCTGACGTCACCCACTCAGGGCCCAGCTTCCTGCCTCTGCCTGCTTCCCCCTCTTCCCCACACTCCCACCCTGGCCTCCATATGGCCAAGCAGTTTGGAGCCAGCGATGGGCCCCAGCACCAAGGCTTCATGGCTCTGTGGCTCAGCCTCAGCATGGACATATGGCCCTGCTGAGGTCCGATGACACACGATCCACTGATGCCGGCTACCACGCACATGGCCAGCCAATGTTTTATCCCGCACGGAGGACGTAGGTTTAACTGGGGTACCAGCGTGTTTGTTTTCTCCATTTTGGTCATGTGGTTTCTCACATGGTTTCGTTTATTTTCCTTGTGCGTCTACCCCTGTAACGCTGTCATGGTTGTGATGTGATGGATCTGTGTGAGTGAGCTGAGGAGTGATCCTCTATATCATTCAGAGGACAAGAACCATACAGTTGCTGTACCCCATATTAACCCTCATTGCTGGAGGTAGAGGAGGTTTCTCCAGTCAAGGCTATGGTAGATATAACGTGATTTAACATAATTTTATCTGTGGCCAATGACCTTGAGCCTTCTTGGATGGGCACTTCTAATGTAAATCTATAGCAGCACCAAAGGGGCTTGAATTTTCGAGCTCTCCCTGTAGATTCTGAGGTGACGTAGTGTCCCCATGAGTGACAGAACACTGACCAATCACAACTAGAGAAGATTACCAACCCCTACGCTCTGTATTTTCCACTGGCTGCCCCATCACCACAGAAAGCTCTGAGCTAGGCTGAAACACCTGCATTTTGGAGCTGCCTTACTCAAGAAAGAAAAAAGGAGATGATGTTTGTATGCGGCTTTATTAACTCAATAATAATGTCTTTACATTGTTTGCAAACTGATATGAGACACGTACTGTATTAATGCCAAGATAACATGCAAAACAGGCAAAAATGTATATATACAGCTCTGCCCCACCTGCCTTGAATGACGGGTCGACACTGGCATTTCTATCTGCAATGTTCCAAAACGTTTTCGTAGCGAACATCGCCATGATGTGAAAATATCTGATGTGATTGGTCAAAACCAACATATTTCATACAGTAACTTTGACTTGCCAAGGATTCCAGCACTCTGTTCCAGATGTGCTTTGATAATGAGTGCTGATTAGTACAAATCTTTAAGAATTAATCCCAGATTAACTCCTGAAATGGATCAATGCAACCAACAATAGCCATTAATATCATAAGCTCTTACGTTCACTCAATATGATTTGAGTCGTGAGCTTTTGCAGTTCAAACAAAAATGTCTCTCATATTATATGAGAGTATGTGATACTTATACAAAAAGAGTATTACACTATACGTATAAAGAGGAAAATGAATTCAGAGCCACTAAGAATTCTAATTACAGTGGCAAGAAAAAGTTTGTGAACCCTGTGGAGTTACCTGGATTTCTGCATAAATTGGTCATAAAATTTGACCTGATCTTCATCTTAGTCACAACAATAGATGGCAGGGTAGCCTAGTGGTTAGAGCGTTGGACTAGTAACCGGAAGGTTGCAAGTTCAAACCCCCGAGCTGACAAGGTACAAATCTGTCGTTCTGCCCCTGAACAGGCAGTTAACCCACTGCTCCTAGGCCGTCATTGAAAATAAGAATTTGTTCTTAACTGACTTGCCTGGTTAAATAAAGGTAAAATAAAAAATAAATTAAAATAAATAGACAAACACAGTGTGCTTAAACTAATAACACACAAATTATTGTATTCAAACATTCATAGTGTAGGTTGGAAAAAGTATGTGAACCCCAAGGCTAATGACTTTTCCAAAAGCTAATTGTAGTCATGAGTCAGCTTACCTGGAGTCCAATCAATGAGACGAAATTAGAGATGTTGGTTGGAGCTGCTCTGCTCTATAAAAAACACTCACAAAATTATTTGAGCTTGCTATTCACAAGAAGCATTGCCTGATGTGAACCATTCCCCGAACGAAATAAGATCTCAGAAGACCTAAGATCAAGAATTGTTGACTTGCATAAAGCTGGAAAGGGTTACAAAAATATCTCCAAAAGCCTTGATGTTCATCTGTCTGGTAAGACAAAATGTCTATAGATCGAGAAAGTTCAGCACTGTTTCTACTCTCCCTAGGAGTGGCCGTCCTGCAAAGATGACTGCAAGAGCACAGCGTAGAATGCTCAACAAGGTTGAAGAATCCTAGAGTGTCAGCTAAAGACTTACAGAAATCTCTGGAACATGTTAATATCTCTGCTGAAGGGTCTACGATATGTAAAACACTGAACAAGAATGGTGTTCATGGGAGGACACCACGGAAGAAGCCACTGCTGTCCAAAAAAAACATTGCTGAACGTCTGAAGTTAACAAAAGAGCACCTGGATGTTCCACAGCACTTCTGGAAAAATATTCAGTGGACAGATTAAACTAAAGTTTAGTTGTTTGGAAGAAACACACAACACTATGTGTGCAGAAAAAAAGACACAGCACAACAACATCAAAACCTCATCCCAACTGTAAAGTATGGTGGAGGGAGCATAATGGTTTGGGGCTGCCTCAGGGCCTGGACAGTTTGCTATCATCGACGGAAAAATGAATTCCCAAGTTTATCAAGACATTTTGCAGGAGAATGTAAGGCTATCTGTCCGCCAATTGAAGCTCAACAGAAGTTGTGTGATGCAACAGGAAAACGACCCAAAACACAGAAGTAAATCAACAAAAGAATGACTTCAACAGAAGAAAAAACGCCTTCTGGGGTGGCCCAGTCAGAGTCCTGACCTCAACTTGATTTAAAATGCTGTGGCATGACCTCTAGAGCGGTTCACATTAGACATCCTCATAATATTGCTCAACTGAAACAGTTTTGTAAAGATGATTGGTCCAAAATTCCTCCTGATAGTTGGGCAGGTCTGATCCGCAACTACAGAAATCTTTTGGTTGAGTGTATTGCTGCCAAAGAAGGGTCAACCAGTTATTAAATCCAAGGGTTCACATACTTTTCCCACCCTACACTGTGAATGTTTACACGGTGTGTTCAATAATGACATGAAAACATACAATTGTTTGTGTATTATTAGTTTAAACAGACTGTGTTTGTCTATCGTTGTGATTTAGATGAAGATCAGATCAAATTTTATGACCAATTAATGGAGAAATCCAGGTAATTCCAATGGGTTCACATACTGTTTCTTGTCTCTGTACTTGCATGGTATTACTGAACTATCATGAGATAAATATTGAGCTAAGAACTTATTGATGTACACAGCCCTCTATCGGTTGTTTTCTAAAATAAGCATATTTCCCTTGAAAATGAATACTTCTATGAAGTATTTTAGTTCACATAATTTGAAATACAATTATGATATTTCACTCAAAAATCTGTTTAACGCAGCCACATGTGGATAAAAAAGACAGACATATACTGACAAAAAAATGTAATACAATAACATCCCTCTCTCTCTCTCTTACACACACACACACACACAAACACACCATCCCAACCTACTATCTGTGCAGTTTTTGGCATCAGCTGCAGTCTGGTCACGTCCTCTGTGGTGGATGCAGTTTAAAGAGGTGTGCTCAACTGCTCGCTGTGTGTGTCCCACCCTGTGCCCCACCTGTTCCTCTACCCCGTGCCACGCTACACTGGCACGGTCCCCTTCCCCTCCCCATAACAGCTGCCACAGCAGGAGGTTGTACGAGTAAAATAAATTACAAACATCTGCAGCACACAGATTAATGGGGCAAATGATCTGTAAACTGGGCCTGGCGGTTCTCGATCTGTTCGTCCAAGCATATTGATGAGACAGAGGGAAAGGAACCGGGAACCAACAATATGACCGTCATCTCTCAAAACATGAGGCATAAAAAAAGAAAGATTTTCTTCCACTTCTAATTTGCTATGTTTTTTTCCCATGAGACAATTTCATTTGTAGTCTATATAATTTCAGTCACAGCAGCCAGAATGAATACAACTTGAAATAATCCCATGTCTTTGAATAATTTTCTTATAAAATGATTATGTTGTTATGGGTGATGGAGGAATCAATTCATTGAATTCACCATAAAGTATTTTGAATTAGAGTTTTATTTAAAATGTATGTATTTATTTTTTATTCAGGGGGATACAGACTTATCACCTATATCCCATACTGATAAATATCATTTTGAACTAGACTTACAGTACTATATTACAACCAACCCCTGTGGATAATTGCCATATAGTGACATTTAGTGAAGCCCGTTCCAATCTTTCCATGCCAGACCTCACTGCCGTCCCCAAAGTTGAGGCCATAGTTAAGGACAAGCCTATTACTTTGATTAGGACTAGTTTGTTATTGCTGTGTTAATCAGGACAGGGAACGCGATCATCAGCGGCCAGGGACCCCTGATGACTGCCATCTGCGCTAAAAATATCGGAAACTTTCTGAAAGCCTTAATCATAGTTGCCCTGTCAGAGGTCTCTGAGTGCTGTAGCTAGCTGCAGGGACTCTGCTGAAAGACGGACAGGCAGAGGAGAACTGCTCTGAGTCTCTGGGAGTTCAGGAAGGGCCCCGTTCATCTGCTGATAAAGGCTGGTGTGCTCGCTTGCTGTGGCTAGCCGTTTGCTTACCTCCAGCCAGCCCTCGGTGTGGAAGAGGAAATTGAATAATAAGCTCATCTGGAGATCTGCTTTCAAGTGGGGAACATGTGCTCCCAGGGCCCAGAATGTAGGTCATGTTTAAAACGCTAATCAGGCAGCATGCAGCCAGCTGGTGCAATGGAAGAAAATATAACAGGCATCGACTGTTTTTTTTTTTGTATTTTATTTTATTTGGTGTGAGGGGGGTAGTGCTTCATATCTTTTTTGACAGTCTTGTCTTCCCCTTCCCATTGTCTTTCACAGACGACTATGTTTAAAAGGCAAACTTGGTGATTGGAGGACATGCACATCCAGAATACATACACAGATACCACCTTCATCTCATACGACAGAGAACAGAGAAATGGTAATATTACATCCTGTCAAAACATCCACTCCTCTTTCAATGTATGAATAGGTGTCATTGCATATCACCAATACTGTCAATGGCATTGTACAACAAGCAACCAAACAGTTGAGTGTCAAGGGGACAGAAATGCAGGTAAAGCCCCTGAACCTAAACATATCTTAGTAAATAAAGGTCAAGAGGGTGTTGACTAGTATAGTTGGAGGAAGAAAAGAACTGTAGAATCAGTATGGATCCTGCGGGAAGAATCATGTCCTTGGTTGCACCAGACGCAGGGGGAGAACATAGAGATCCTATTAAAGTACTAGAGGGGTTATGCCATAAACCCTCAAAGTTCCAGAATGTGGTGAAAATGGCAGCCATATTAGTCAAGGACAAAATCCAAACCAATTTAATTGGAATGAATGGCAATAGAGGCATAATCCTGATTTTACTGATTCAGGAAAATATTGTCTGTTTACTAAAACATATGATGCAGAATGATTTCCCTATGGAAATGAGCAGTGGAGAGTTTAAAGGTCAGATTAACATGGTCTTTATTAAATTTAGCACATGCAGAGGGTGCGATAAAGCTGCAGGCAGACAGGGTCCTTTCACCTGACATCATCACACCGCCTCACCCTCACTCCCTCTGATTTCAATCATGGGACTCAGGTCTGGTGAGGGTTGCATTAGTTCTGCACCACTGGCCACAGACACCGCTCCTGCATAGTTATGGTACCTTTCACTAGTCATATTCCTCTCTATAAAGACTCTCCAGAATTACTTTCCCTCCCAATATCAGGATTATGGCAGGTGGAGAAGAGTCTCTTGCCCTCAGATGATTTGGAAAAGACAGATTTGGATGAAAGGCAAAGCTCAGCGCAGAGTGGAAATTATCTTCAGAGATATATTTTAAAGTAGTTAGAATTTTTTTTTTTCAATCGTAATTAATGTTAGAGACAAACAAAGCCAAATTAGCAGTCTGGTAACGTGAAAATCAGAGCCCAGAACAAATGGGTCACAAAGCCAAATTATATAAAAAATATACTGTATATTCTTTCGCTTTCAAAACAACACAGTTCCATTCATTTTTCCAACTCTCAAGAAAATGTCACTATAATTATCCTAGTGGCGTTGAGTACTGTAAGTGTTCAGAAAAAGCCTTGTGTGCTCAGTCTAGAATGACCCCTCTCCTTTAACTCGGCTTCATCACAATTATATTTTTTTTGAGAGAAACAAGGACACAGAACATGTGTAGAGCTTACAGACTTAAAGACTATCTCTCTGTTGTTGTTTTCCTCAGAGACAGACATTGAATCTATTTCACCCAGTAAAGTAATACGCTCTGTCATACTTTGAAAACAAAATAAACTAAAGTCTAATGATTTACAGTAGACAAACAGCTTTTTAAAATATATTCTCACAGCTATCGGCTCCAATGAACATAAGATTGCTTGTGCAATTGATAGGAATTTAGTCATGAAATAATAACATATTGATTTCTGTTGATGCAATTGCATTCATGGCTTTCCATTGCCAAATGTCCAATGGAAGGTAAATCATTAGGCGCCCATCTGGGTAGAACCCAGCTGACATAATGAATGTTGATTCTTTTCAAATTATTTCATACAACATTAAACCCAGAGATGGAGAGTTCTCACTGGGGCCTGGTGGGATGTTAGGATACAAACATATTAGTTTACATCTCAGAGTGCCAGAGAGAAAGAGAGAGTCAGGACTCAGGAGAAAGTCTAGTATGTCCTCACACTCATCCAGGCCATATAATTAGAGAGTTTGGCAAGGTTTTAGAACGGTCGCCATGTTAGCGCATTTATTCTTAAAAATGTGGTAACAATATAAGAGCGCCTCCGACAACTCCCTATCAAATGACCCGCTGTAAACAAGCAAACAGAGCAGTGAATTTAACAGATGTTTTCATTGATCAGCGTTCAGGATAATGTGTGTCCAAGTCGGTACTGTGTTGTGGTGTCAACAAATTGCATATCTGCTTTCACTGGACATCTTCATAAGTTTGGAAAACTGTTGGTAAATTTCTTCAACAAATGATCAGGTCTATATAATTATCAAATATACATTAGTAATGGAAAGGAAACACAGATTCCTTGTTTAAGTATTACAATTTTCCTTTAAGTAATACAATTGTAGGCTGACGTTGTACAGTATATGATAGCTCTCCCCAGGTTCTGCAGAATGTCTAAGACATCCTGTAACTCATATAGCCTCTCCCAGTTCTCCTTGCGTGAGTTTCCCTGGCAACAACATTTTAATAAATCTAACCTCCCCCTGGCAGAAGAAACCATCTTTTCAGCAATTAAAAGCTCAGAAGTGGTTTTGACCGAAACTTGACCTGGATCACAAGTCATGACAAGGTGAACGAGTCCAAGCAACTTCTGACATGTGGCTGTTTTCATCAGGCCTGTGGCAGCCTTGCGTTCCCAGAAAACCAGTTGTATTCTCAGAATCTCAGATAGCCAGGTGTGGCCCAGACAGGAGGAGTGTGAATGAACATAGGCGGTTTCCGCCTTCTGATAGTGTCTGAAGGGCACAACACTCAAAACAGGTGTTAACACACACACAGAGGTCTCTTAGAAGAGGAGACCTTACAGTTTATCATAACACAATTTATTAACCCTTTAAAAGGTATGAGGCCTTGGTTTAACCCCTTCAAAACTATCAGAAATAAACAGCACAGCACAACGCAGAAGCATCAATCATCATTTAGCAACAGCTACGGAAGAGAAAGTGGAGCTCTCAGAACTGTCAGACAGAAACCGTAATGGCCCATCTTTAAATGACTCTGCACACATCCATTCACACTGTATGTCTGACTACCTTTATCACTGTTAATCACCTGCTCCACTTTACAAGTACAATTATTGATGATGCACAGACTTCTAGTGAAATGAAGATTGCATAAATTAAAAGCTAACTTTCCATTGTCCTTTATCCTTTTATCAAACAGTGGTTGAATGGAATTGCCTGTTAGTAAAATATGTGTGTCTAGGTATACGTGTCTGTGTTTCTTTCTTTTTTTCTTTCTTTCTGTTTTTTGTGAGAGGGTGGTCTATAGGTTTTAGAAATATGTAACATAGGTCGATTTTTTAACAGCTTGATAAAGACCCTAGATACGTTTGTTTTGGCTGTGAAAAGAAATAGGGACTAAAAAGTCTCATTAAAATGTTCATAAATTATGAATTATAGAAGTATTAATAACGTCTGTTTTTAGTCTCCACCTTGGAGTCAGCCACTGCAGCCTCTTCAACATTTATCTTTCACGCCCAATCCCCCTGACAATACAGAAATGTCTGCTCAATTGTCAAATGAGGACAATGGATCCAGAATAACTCAACTTCTTATGATATTGCCATTACAATAGCCCTAGCCTTTTGGGGGATTTAAGCTCAAGCTTTTTATGGCACAAATAACAACGTTTTAAACTTCATTTCCTGCAATTATAAAATTGTTTGCAAGGGTTGCCTTCCAGAGAGACATCAGCGATTGTAACATTCTTTGTTTCACGGAAACATGGCTCCCTCGAGATTTGTTTTCGGAATTGGTTCAGCCACCAGGCTTCTCCATGCATCGTGCCGACAGAGATAAACACCTCTCTGGGAAGAGGAAGAGCGGGGGTGTATGCTTTATGATTAACAACTCATGGTGTAATCATAACAACATACAGGAACTCATGTCCTTCAGCTCACCCAACCTACAATTCCTTACAATCAAATGCTGGCCATTTAACCTACCAAGAGAATTCTCGTCAGCTATAGTCACAGCTGTGTACATTCCCTGTCAAGCGAACACCAAGACGGTCCTCAAGGAACTACACTAGACTCTATGTAAACTGGAAACTATATATCCGGAGGCTGCATTTATTGTAGCTGGGGATTTTAACAAAGCAAATTTGAGAACAAGGCTACCTAAATTCTATCAGCATATTGATTGCACGACACGCAGGGCTAATACTCTCGACCACTGCTACTCTAACTTCTGCAATGCATACAAAGCCCTCCCTCGCCCTCCCTTCGGCAATTCCGACCACAACGCCATCTTGCTCATTCCTTCTTACAGGCAGAAACTCAAACAGGATGTACCAGTGACAATAACCATTCAATGCTGGTCTGACCAATCGGAAGCTACATTTCAAGATTGTTTTGAACACGCGGACTGGACCATGCTCCAGTCAGCCTCAGAGAACAACATTGACCTATGCGCTGACTCAGTGAGTGCATTTATAAAAAAGTGCATTGGAGATGTTGTACCCACTGTGATTATTAAAACCTACCCTAACCAGAAACTGTGGCTGGATGGCGACATTTGAACAAAACTGAAAGGGTGATCCACTGCACTTAACCATGAAAGCGGTCTAGAAATATGGCTGAATATAAACAGTGTAGTTATCCCCTCCGCAAGGCAATCAAGCAAGCGAAATGCCTGTACAGGGAAACGGTGGCATCGCAATTCAATTGGTCAGACACGAGACATACGCAGCAGGGTCTACAGGAAATCACAGACTACGAAAAACAGAACAGCCATGTCACTGACACCGACATCACGCTTCCAGACAAACTAAACACCTTCTTTGCCCGCTTTGAGGATAATACTGTGCCGCTGTTGCGGCACACTAACAAGGACTGTGTCCCCCCCTCTCCTTCTCCGTGGCAGACGTGAGTACAACATTTAAACTTTTTAACACTCGCAAGGCTGTTGGCCCAGACGGCATCCCTAGCCGCATCCTCAGAGCATGTGCAGACCAGCTGTCTGGTGTGTTTATGAACATATTTAATTGCTCCCTATCCCAGTCTGTTGTCCCCACATGCTTCAAGATGGCTACCATTGTTCCTGTACCCAAGAAGGCAACAATAACTGAACTAAATGACTTACGCCCAGTAGCACTCACTTCTGTCATCATGAAGTGCTTTGAGAGGCTAGTCAAAGATCATATCACCGGCACTTTACCCGCCACCCTAGACCCACTTCAGTTTGCAGATGACGCAATCGATGATGACAAGATGACGCAATCGCTATCACAATGTATGCTGCGCTATCCCATCTGGACAAAAATAATACCTATGTAAGAATGTTGTTCATTGACTACAGCTCAGCATTCAACACCATAGTACCCTCCAAGCTCATTATCAAGCTGGAGGCCCTGGGTCTCAACCCCGCCCTGTGCAATAGGGTCCTGGACTTTCTGACTGGACGCCCACAGGTGGTGAAGGTAGGAAACAACATCTCCACTTTGCTGACCCTCAACACTGGGGCCCCACAAGGGTGTGTGCTCAGCCCTCTCCTGTACTCCCTGTTCACCCACGACTGTGTGATCATGCACGTCTCAAACTCAATCATCAAGTTTGCAGATGACACAATTGTAGAGGGCTTCATCACCAACAACGACGAGACAGCCTACAGGGAGGAGGTGAAGGCACTCGGAGTGTGGTGTCAGGAAAACACTTTCACTCAACGTCAACAAAACAAAGCGATGATCATGGACTTCAGGAAACAGCAGAGGGACCACCCCCTATCCACATCGAAGGGACAACAGTGGAGAAGGTGGAAAGTTTTAAGTTCCTGGTCTACATGTCACAGACAAACTGAAATGGCCCACCCACACAGACAGTGTTGTGAAGAAGGCGCAACAGCGCCTCTTCAACCTCAGGAGGCTTGGGAAGGCCACCAAAAATTCTACAATTCAGAAATTTCCATCCCCAATTACAACATTTTCCGTCAAGAAAGAACTGCTAAGGGGGCGGAGTTGCAATCTACTGCAGAGATCTGTCATACTATCCAGGTCTATGTCCAAACAGTTCGAGCTTCTACTTTTAAAAACCCATCTCTCAAGAAATAAGTCCCTCACTGTTGCTGCTTGTTATAGACCCCCCTCAGCTCCCAGCTGTTCCCTGGACACCATATGTGAATTGATTGCCCCCCAACTATCGTCAGAATTCGTACTTTTAGGTGACCTAAACTGGGATATGCTTAACACACTAGCCGTCCTACAATCTAAACTAGATGCCCTCAATCTCACACAAATTATCAATGAACCTACCAGGTACAACCCCAAATATGTAAACATAGGCATAGATATCGTCCTGACCAACTTGCCCTCCAAATACACCTCTGCTGTTTTCAACCAGGACCTCAGCGATCACTGCCTCATTGCCTGCCTCTGTTATGGGTCCACAGTCAAACGACCACCCCTCATCACTGTCAAACGCTCCCTAAAACACTTCTTTGAGCAGACCTTTCTAATCAACCTGGCTATCAATATCAACCTCATCCTGTCGGTAGAGGACACCTGGTTGTTCATTAAAAGTGCTTTCCTCACCATCTTAAATAAGCATGCCCCCTTCAAAAAATGTAGAACTAAGAACAGATATATCTCTTGGTTTACTCCAGACAAAACATCCTGTGGCATACTGCACGAGCATCGAATAGTCCCCGTGATATGCAACTTTTCAGGGAAGTCAGGAACCAATATGCACAGTCAGTTAGGATAGCAAAGGCTAGCTTTTTCAAACAGAAATTTGCATCCTGCAGCACTAATTCCAAAATGTTTTGTGACACTGTAAAGTCCATGGAGAATAAGAGCACCTCCTCCCAGCTGCCTACTACACTGAGGCTAGGAAACACTGTCACCACCGATAAATCCACGATAATTGAGAATTTCAATAAGCATTTCTCTACGGCTGGCCATGCTTTCCACCTGGCTACCCTTACCCCGGCCAACAGCTCTGCACCCCCGCAGCAACTGGCCCAAACCCCTTCCGCTTCTACTTCATCCAAATTCAGACAGCTGATGTTCTGATAGAGCTGCAAAGTCTGGAACCCTACAAATCAGCTGGGTTAGACAATCTGGACCCTCTCTTCCTAAAATTATCCACCGCCATTGTTACAACCGCTATTACTAGTCTGTTCAACCTCTCTTTCGTATCGTCTGAGATTCCTAAAGATTGGAAAGTGGCCACAGTCATCCCCCTGTTCAAAGGGGGAGACACTATTTGATCCAAACTTTTACAGACCTATATCCATCCTGCCATGCCTTTCTAAAGTCTTCGAAAGCCAAGTGAACAAACATATCACAGACCATTTTGAATCCTACCGTACCTTCTCCACTATGCAATCCGGTTTCCGAGCTGGTCACGTGTGTACCTCAGCCACGCTCAAGGTACTTGTAACGACGTTCGTCTGTAGAAGGAGAAGCGGACCAAAATGCAGCGTGGTGGTTACTCATGTTCTTTAACCTCTTGATTCTAGCCATCCCGGATCCGTGATCGTGAATACAGCCTCAAGCTCATTACCATAACGCAACGTTAACTATTCCTGAAAATCGCAAATGAAATGAAATAAATATGCTAGCTCTCAAGCTTAGCCTTTTGTTAACAACACTGTCATCTCAGATTTTCAAAATATGCTTTTCAACCATAGCAAAACAAGCATTTGTGTAAGAGTATTGATAGCTAGCGTAGCATTTAGCGTAGCATTCAGCATGCAACATTTTCACAAAAACAAGAAAAGCATTCAAATAAAATAATTTACCTTTGAAGAACTTCAGATGTTTTCAATGAGGAGACTCTCAGTTAGATAGCAAATGTTCAGTTTTTCCAAAAAGATTATTTGTTTAGGACAAATCGCTCTGTTTTGTTCATCACGTTTAGCTACGAAAAAAACCTGTATCCAGGAGTGTAATTATCCCCGCAGCTCATTAGCATAACACAACGTTAACTATTCATGAAAATCGCAAATGAAATGAAATTAATATGCTAGCTCTCAAGCTTAGCCTTTTGTTAACAACACTGTCATCTCAGATTTTCAAAATATGCTTCTCAACCATAGCAAAACAAGCATTTGTGTAACAGTATTGATAGCTAGCGCAGCTAGCGTAGCATTTAGCGTTAGCATCAGCAGGCAAAATTTTCACAAAAACCAGAAAAACATTCAAATAAATCATTTACCTTTGAAGAACTTCGGATGTTTTCAATGAGAAGACTCTCAGTTAGATAGCAAATGTTCAGTTTTTCCTGAAAGATTATTTGTGTAGGAGAAATCGCTCCATTTGGTGCGTCACATTTGGCTACCAAAAAAAAACGAAAATTCAGTCATCAAAACGTCAAACTTTTTTCCAAATGAACTCCATAATATCGACTGAAACACGGTAAACGTTGTTTAGAATCAATCCTCAACGTGTTTTTCACATATCTCTTCGATGATATATCGTTCGTGGAAGTGTGCGTTCTCCTCTGAATCTCAATGGACAATGCCTCCAGTTGAAGATTACGCACCAATTTAGACAAAGGACACCGGGCGGACCCCTGGCAAATGTAGTCTCTTATGACCAATCTTCCAATGATACAGTGCCTTGCGAAAGTATTCGGCCCCCTTGAACTTTGCGACCTTTTGCCACATTTCAGGCTTCAAACATAAAGATATAAAACTGTATTTTTTTGTGAAGAATCAACAACAAGTGGGACACAATCATGAAGTGGACATTTATTGGATATTTCAAACTTTTTTAACAAATCAAAAACTGAAAAATTGGGCGTGCAAAATTATTCAGCCCCTTTAAGTTAATACTTTGTAGCGTCACCTTTTGCTGCAATTACAGCTGTAAGTCGCTTGGGGTATGTCTCTATCAGTTTTGCACATTGAGAGACTGAAATTTTTTCCCATTCCTCCTTGCAAAACAGCTCGAGCTCAGTGAGGTTGGATGGAGAGCATTTGTGAACAGCAGTTTTCAGTTCTTTCCACAGATTCTCGATTGGATTCAGGTCTGGACTTTGACTTGGCCATTCTAACACCTGGATATGTTTATTTTTGAACCATTCCATTGTAGATTTAGCTTTATGTTTTGGATCATTGTCTTGTTGGAAGACAAATCTCCGTCCCAGTCTCAGGTCTTTTGCAGACTCCATCAGGTTTTCTTCCAGAATGGTCCTGTATTTGGCTCCATCCATCTTCCCATCAATTTTAACCATCTTCCCTGTCCCTGCTGAAGAAAAGCAGGCCCAAACCATGATGCTGCCACCACCATGTTTGACAGTGGGGATGGTGTGTTCAGGGTGATGGGCTGTGTTGCTTTTACGCCAAACATAACGTTTTGTATTGTTGCCAAAAAGTTCAATTTTGGTTTCATCTGACCAGAGCACCTTCTTCCACATGTTTGGTGTGTCTCCCAGGTGGCTTGTGGCAAACTTTAAACGACACTTTTTATGGATATCTTTAAGAAATGGCTTTCTTCTTGCCACTCTTCCATAAAGGCCAGATTTGTGCAATATACGACTGATTGTTGTCCTATGGACAGAGTCTCCCACCTCAGCTGTAGATCTCTGCAGTTCATCCAGAGTGATCATGGGCCTCTTGGCTGCATCTCTGATCAGTCTTCTCCTTGTATGAGCTGAAAGTTTAGAGGGACGGCCAGGTCTTGGTAGATTTGCAGTGGTCTGATACTCCTTCCATTTCAATATTATCGCTTGCACAGTGCTTCTTGGGATGTTTAAAGCTTGGGAAATCTTTTTGTATCCAAATCCGGCTTTAAACTTCTTCACAACAGTATCTCGGACCTGCCTGGTGTGTTCCCTGTTCTTCATGATGCTCTCTGCGCTTTTAACGGACCTCTGAGACTATCACAGTGCAGGTGCATTTATACGGAGACTTGATTACACACAGGTGGATTGTATTTATCATCATTAGTCATTTAGGTCAACATTGGATCATTCAGAGATCCTCACTGAACTTCTGGAGAGAGTTTGCTGCACTGAAAGTAAAGGGGCTGAATAATTTTGCATGCCCAATTTTTCAGTTTTTGATTTGTTAAAAAAGTTTGAAATATCCAATAAATGTTGTTCCACTTCATGATTGTGTCCCACTTGTTGTTGATTCTTCACAAAAAATACAGTTTTATATCTTTATGTTTGAAGCCTGAAATATGGCAAAAGGTCGCAAAGTTCAAGGGGGCCGAATACTTTCGCAAGGCACTGTATGCCTACAAATACGTCACAATGCTGCAGACACCTTGGAGAAACGATAGAAAGGGCAGGCTCATTCCCTGCGCATTCACAGCCATATAAGGAGACAATGGAAAACAGAGCCTCAAAAATTCTGCCCATTTCCTGGTTGAAGTTTCATCTTGGTTTCGCCTGTAGCATGAGTTCTGTGGCACTCACAGATAATATCTTTGCAGTTTTGGAAACGTTAGTGTTTTCTTTCCAAAGCTGCCAATTATATGCATAGTCGAGCATCTTTTCGTGACAAAATATTGCGCTTAAAACGGGCAAGTTTTTTTATCCATAAATTAAAAGAGCGCCCCCTATATCCAAGAAGTTAATGGAAAATGAACGATACATGAAATAACTTAAATCTACAAAACAACAAACGGAACGCGAAAACCTATACAGCCTATCTTGTGACAACAAACACAGAGACAGGAACAATCACCCACAAACACACAGTGAAACCCGGGCTACCTAAATATGGTTCCCAATCAGAGACAACGATAATCACCTGACTGATTGAGAACCGCCTCAGGCAGCCATAGACTTTCCTAGACAACCCTACTCAGCCACAATCCCAATACCTACTAAAACCCCAATACAAAAACACACCACAAAATAAACCCATGTCACACCCTGGCCTGACCAAATAAATAAAGAAAACACAAAATACTAAGACCAAGGCGTGACAGTACTAAACAATATCATAACCGCCATTGATAAAAGACAGTACTGTGCAGCCGTCTTCATTGACCTGGCCAAGGCTTTCGGCCAAGGCTTTCGACTGTCAATAACCGTATTCTAATCAGCAGACTCAACAGCCTTGGTTTCTCTAATGACTGCCTCGCCTGGTTCACTAACTACTTCTCAGATAGAGTTCAGTGTGTCAAATCGGAGGGCTTATTGTCCGGACCTCTGGCAGTCTCTATGGGGGTGCCACACGGTTCAATTCTCAGGCCGACTCTTTTCTCTGTATATATCAATGATGTCGCTCTAGCTGCTGGTGATTCCCTGATCCACATCTACGCAGACGACACTATTCTGTATACATCTGACCCTTCTTTGGACACTGTGTTAACAAACCTCCAACCGAGCTTCAATGCCATACAACACTCCTTCCGTGGCCTCCAACTGCTCTTAAATGCTAGTAAAATGAAATGCATTCTCTTCAACCTATCGCTGCCCGCACCCGACCGCCTAACTTGCATCACTACTCTGGACAGTTCTGACTTTGAATATGTGGACAACTCTAAATACTTAAACTCTCCTTCCAGACTCATATTAAGCATCATATTAAGCATCTCCAATCCAAAATTACATCTAGAATCGGCTTCCTATTTCACAAGAAAGCCTCCTTCACTTATGCTGCCAAACATACCCTCGTAATACTGACTGTCCTGCCAATCCTTGACTTCGGCGATGTCATTTACAAAATAGCCTCCAACACTCTACTCAACAAATTGGATGCAGTCTATCACAGTGCTATCCCCCCCAAGGTGCGGACTCCCGGCCACACACCTAAACCCATAGGGAGGGTCCAGGTGGGCGTCTGTCCACGGTGGCGGCTCCGGCTCCGGCTCGGGACGTGGACCCCACTCCAACCAAGTCTTAGTCCCCCTGTAACGCGTCCTTTGATTGGCGACCCTTGCCGCCGACCTTGGCATAATAACCCTCACCAAGGACCCCACTGGACTGAGGGGCAGCTCGGGACTGAGGTGGAAGCTCGGGACTGAGGGGAAGCTCGGGACTGAGGGGAAGCTCGGCACTGAGGGGTAGCTCGGCACCGAGGGGAAGCTCGGCACCGAGGGGAAGCTCAGCATTGAGGGGAAGCTCAGCACTGAGGGGAAGCTCAGCACTGAGGGGAAGCTCGGCACTGAGGGGAAGCTCAGCATTGAGAGGAAGCCCAGTACTGAGAGGAAGCTCAGGCAGGTAGTAGGCTCTGGCAGATCCTGGCTAGCTGGTGGTTCTGGAAGATCCTGGCTGACTGGCAGATCTGGAAGATCATGGCTGACTGGCGGATCCTGGCTGACTGGTGGCTCTGGCTGCTCTGGCTGCCCTGGCTGCTCCATGCAGACTGACAGCTCTGGCTGATCCATGTAGACTGGCAGCTCTGGCAGCTCCATGCAGACTGGCAGCTCTGGCTGCTCCATGCAGACTGGCAGCTCTGGCTGCTCCATGCAGACTGGCAGCTCTGGCTGCTCCATGCAGACTGGCATCTCTGGCTGCTCCATGCAGACTGACAGCTCTGGCTGCTCCATACAGACTGGCTGCTCCATGCAGACTGGCACTTCTGTCTGCTCCATGCAGACTGGCAGCTCTGGCTGCTCCATGCAGACTGGCATCTCTGGCTGCTCCATGCAGACTGACATCTCTGGCTGCTCCATGCAGACTGACATCTCTGGCTGCTCCATGCAGACTGACAGCTCTGGCTGCTCCATGCAGACTGGCAGCTCTGGCTGCTCCATGCAGACTGGCAGCTCTGGTTGCTCCATGCAGACTGGCAGCTCTGGCTGCTCCATGCAGACTGACAGATCTGGCTGCTCCATGCAGACTGGCATCTCTGGCTGCTCCATGCAGACTGACATCTCTGGCTGCTCCATGCAGACTGACATCTCTGGCTGCTCCATGCAGACTGACAGCTCTGGCTGCTCCATGCAGACTGGCAGCTCTGGCTGCTCCATGCAGACTGGCAGCTCTGGTTGCTCCATGCAGACTGGCAGCTCTGGCTGCTCCATGCAGACTGACAGCTCTGGCTGCTCCATACAGACTGGCAGCTCTGGCTGCTCCATGCAGACTGGCAGCTCTGGCTGCTCCATGCAGACTGGCAGCTCTGGTTGCTCCATGCAGACTGGCAGCTCTGGCTGCTCCATGCAGACTGGCAGCACTGGCTGCTCCATGCAGACTGGCAGCTCTGGCTGCTCCATGCAGACTGGCAGCTCTGGCTGCGCTGAACAGGCAGGAGACTCTGGCTGCGCTGTAGAGGAGGAAGGCTCTGGCTGCGCTGAACAGGCGGGAGACTCCGGCAGCGCTGGAGAGGAGGAAGGCTCTGGCAGCGCTAAACAGGCGGGAGACACCGGCAGCGCTGGAGAGGAGGAAGGCTCTGGCAGCGCTGAACAGGCGAGACGCACTGAAGGCCTGGTGCGTGGTGCTGGCACTGGTGGTACTGGGCCGAGGACATGCACAGGAAGCCTGGTGCGGGGAGCTGCCACCGGAGGACTGGTGTGTGGAGGTGGCACTGGATAGACCGGACCGTGCAGGCGCACTGGAGCTCTTGAGCACCGAGCCTGACCAACCTTACCTGGCTCGATGCCCACTCTAGCCCGGCCAATACGAAGAGCTGGTATGTACCGCACCGGGCTATGCACCCGCACTGGAGACACTGTACGCTCCACAGCATAACACGGTGCCTGCCCGGTCTCTTTAGCCCCCGGTAAGCACAGGAAGTTTGCCCAGGTCTCCTGCCTGGCGTAGCCATACTCCCTGTGAGCCCCCCCAATACATTTTTGGGGCTGACTCTCGGGCTTCCATCCGCGTCGCCGTGCTGCCTCTTCATACCAGCGCCTCTCCGCTTTCGCCGCCTCCAGTTCTTCTTTGGGGCGTCGATATTCACCAGGCTGTGTCCAGGGTCCTTTTCCGTCCAATATTTCCTCCCAAGTCCAGAAGTCCTGTGATCGCTGCTCCTCACGATAAACAGGGGAGTTGGCTCAGGTTTGAACCCTGACTCTGCCACACTCTCCCTGAGCCCCCAAGAAATTTTTGGGGCTGACTTTCGGGCTTCCTTGCCAACCGTGTTCCCTCGTATCGTCGGCTCCTCTCTCCGGCTGCCTCTGCTCTCCTAAGTGCCTCCACCTGTTCCCATGGGAGGCGATCTCTTCCAGCCAGTATCTCCTCCCAAGTGTAACAACCCTTGCCATCCAAAACGTCTTCCCATGTCCATTCCTCCTTTCGCTGCTTCTGCTGTCGCTGCCTGTCACCACGCTGCTTGGTCCTGGTGTGGTGGGTGATTCTGTAACGGTGTTTGTCTGTTGAAAGAGGAGCGGACCAAAATGCAGCGTGGTGGTTACTCATGTTCTTTAATGGAAAATGAATGATACATGAAATAACTTAAATCTACAAAACAACAAATGGAACATGAAAACCTATACAGCCTATCTTGTGACAACAAACACAGAGACAGGAACAATCACCCACAAACACACAGTGAAACCCGGGCTACCTAAATATGGTTCCCAATCAGAGACAACGATAATCACCTGACTCTGATTGAGAACCGCCTCAGGCAGCCATAGACTTTCCTAGACAACCCTACTCAGCCACAATCCCAATACCTACTAAAACCCCAATACAAAAACACACCACAAAATAAACCCATGTCACACCCTGGCCTGACCAAATAAATAAAGAAAACACAAAATACTAAGACCAAGGCGTGACAGTACTAAACAATATCATAACCGCCATTGATAAAAGACAGTACTGTGCAGCCGTCTTCATTGACCTGGCCAAGGCTTTCGGCCAAGGCTTTCGACTGTCAATAACCGTATTCTAATCAGCAGACTCAACAGCCTTGGTTTCTCTAATGACTGCCTCGCCTGGTTCACTAACTACTTCTCAGATAGAGTTCAGTGTGTCAAATCGGAGGGCTTATTGTCCGGACCTCTGGCAGTCTCTATGGGGGTGCCACACGGTTCAATTCTCAGGCCGACTCTTTTCTCTGTATATATCAATGATGTCGCTCTAGCTGCTGGTGATTCCCTGATCCACATCTACGCAGACGACACCATTCTGTATACATCTGACCCTTCTTTGGACACTATGTTATTAACAAACCTCCAACCGAGCTTCAATGCCATACAACACTCCTTCCGTGGCCTCCAACTGCTCTTAAATGCTAGTAAAATGAAATGCATTCTCTTCAACCTATCGCTGCCCGCACCCGCCCGCCTAACTTGCATCACTACTCTGGACAGTTCTGACTTTGAATATGTGGACAACTCTAAATACTTAAACTCTCCTTCCAGACTCATATTAAGCATCATATTAAGCATCTCCAATCCAAAATTACATCTAGAATCGGCTTCCTATTTCACAAGAAAGCCTCCTTCACTTATGCTGCCAAACATACCCTCGTAATACTGACTGTCCTGCCAATCCTTGACTTCGGCGATGTCATTTACAAAATAGCCTCCAACACTCTACTCAACAAATTGGATGCAGTCTATCACAGTGCTATCCGTTCTGTCACCAAAGCTCCATATAATACCGACCACTGAAATCTGTATGCTCTCGTTGGCTGGCCCTCGTTGGCTGGCCCTCGCATATTCGTCTCCTAACCCACTGGCTCCAGGTCATCTATAAGTCTTTGCTTGGTAAAGCTCCGCCTTATCTCAGCCCATTGGTCACCATAGCAACACCCAGCATAGCACGCGCTCCAGCAGGTATATTTCACTGGTCATCCACAAAGCCAACACCTCAGTTGGCCGCCTTTCCCTTTTATTTTCTATTTCACCTTTATTTAACCAGGTAGGCTATTTGAGAACAAGTTCTCATTTACAACTGAGACCTGGCCAGATAAAGCAAAGCAGTGTGACACAGACAACAACACAGAGTTACACATGGAGTAAACAATAAACAAGCCAATAACACAAATAAGTCAATGACACAGTAGAAAAAAGAAGGTCTATATACAGTGTGTGCAAAAGGCATGAGGAGGTAACTGCACCGCCCTCAACTGCAAGGCTCTCCAGAGGATGGTGCAGTCTGCAAAACGCATCACCGGGGCCAAACTACCTCCCCTCCATGACACCTACAGCACCCGATGTCACAGGAAGGCAAAAAATATAATCAAGGACAACAACCACCCGAGCCACTGCCTGTTCTCACCGTTATCATCCAGAAGGCGAGGTCAGTACAGGTGCATCAAAACTGGGACTGAGAGATTGAAAAACAGCTTCTATCTCAAGGCCATCAGACTGCTAAACATCAATCACCAACTCAGGGAGGCTGCTGCCTACATTGAGACTTAATCACTGGACACTTTAATAAATGGATCACTAGTCACTTTAAACAATGGCACTTCAATAATGTTTACATATCTTACATTACTCATATTACATGTATATACTGTATTTTATACCATCTATTGCACCTTGCCTATGCCGCTCGGCCATCGCTCATTCATATTCTTATATGTACATACTCTCATTCACCCCGTTAGATTTGTGTGTATAAGGTAGATGTTGGGGAAATGTTAGATATTACTGCACTGTCAGAACTAGAAGCACAAGCATTTTGCTACGCTCGCATTAACATCTGCTAACCATGTGTATGTGACCAATACAATTTGATTTGATTTGATATTGATCAGGGATATTGACAGAGATTTTGACAGGGATATTAACAACGGAAATGTATAAGTGATATTGACATGACATGTTTTGAATGTCTGGTGATGTCCCTGGCAGTCACTATCATCATGGGTACTTTTAATAAATAAAAACATTTTGTTCTAGTTTTTACAGCATTCAACCCAAATAATCTGAATCGAAAACCGTTATTCTTTTTTATAATCAAAACCGAAACAATCTCAAAAAGCACTAATCGCTCAGCACTACTACACAGGGACTGTGTAAGACTGTTCACAGTGCTACATGATTTTGAAAGTGGCATACATTAATCACAAAGAAAGTTGTCCCCTGTATTTATGCAGTTAATGACATCATCAAAATGGTATAAGAACAGGGCCAACCCGGCTAGCACATTTGGTTCCTAGGAAGTTGTGGGAACGTATGTTTTCGGTTTCCCACTGGTTCTGGGAATGAAGCCATACGCTGAGAAAGAAAGTGAAAATTTTGCCTGTTCTGGGAAAGTTAATCATTACGTTGCAGGAATATTTTGCCTGTTCTGGGAAAGTTCATATTTATGTTATTGACAGGGATATTGATCAGGGATATTGACAGTGTCATGACGTTGGCCTGTTGGGGGAGGTTTATGACCCCCATAAGTACCTTTTCTCTCTTTTCCCTTTTCTCTCTCTCTACTTTATAGTTGACTCTTGGAAAGCCTTTGTTAACATAGAGTCTGGTAACATCAAAAGGTGGGAAACGGAACCATATTTCGGTAATCCAACCAGTTGAAAATATGCATTGGTACTTAATGAATATGATGTCAGATCAGTTGTTTTCTGAGACATTACTACTAATGATAGTACGACATAAGCTGTATCTTGGAAAATCTACACATTCTTGTTATCAGATTCACATGGAATTGTTGTGCAATTTAAATGTTTAAATATGAAACTATTTGTGAAAAGATTAAATGTAATTTTAGCTTCTTAATGAGAGAACGGTTTGTCATAGAGTAAACTCTGCTCACTAAGAAGCCCCGCCCAAGTGAACAGACATTGGTTGTAAACTATGAAACATGCCCTTCACTTCACCACGATTATAAGCCCGTTGACAAAAATCCAACTTTGTGTTCCGAGGACGAGAGGACGACGGTCCCCACGTTGAAAGGGCTAAGATAAGAACCTAACGAAATTACCATTGAATTTCAACGTGAAGATGACAATCAACACACTGAAAGGATGAATTACGACTATACCAGAAAGAATATAGCATGACCTTAAAGTATGGAAACTTGGTATAAACTTTGAACTCTTATTCACTAAAGAAGCAACTGTAAATGTGGGCTAGGAGAGGACGGACAAAGGATCCATGCTGGACAACCCAGCCTTCTATCTACGACCAACCTACCGAAGCGCAGCTCAGAGTAAATATTTATTGCATTTTCCTTATCCAAATGGGCAGTTATTTAGAATGCATAAGATTCTGAATTTACGATAGCATAGCTTTCCCCTTTGTTCTTCAGTCCTCCCTCGCTTTCATTCAAGCCCAACACCCTCTCTTTGTGTAACCAGCCGTCATAACGGTTCCGTCCACCAGGGATGTTTTTCATGCATGACCCATCCTGTGTATGTGTAATTCTGTGTGATTGTTTAGGTATTTAGTAAATAAATCATTAAACCAAATTTTGCTGATTCAACTTGTTAGCCAGGGTTCATGAAGATAACCAAGAATTTACAACTTTCCGATGAGACTGAATAAGGTGACGATTAAATATCGACTGCTATTGAGGTAAAAGATTACCAGGTCCTTAAGAGTTTATTCGGAAAGTAACAGCTCTATAAACATGAAAGGGATATTGACAGGGATATTGACAGATTTATTGATTATGGATTTTGATCAGGGATATTGACAGAGATATTTTTCAGAGATATTGACAAATATAGACAGATATATTGACATATATATATTGACAGAGATATTGAAAATAGATATTGATCAGGGATATTGAAAGATATAATGACAGGGATATTGATCAGGGATATTGACGGGATATTGATAAGGAATATTGATCAGGGATATTGATTAGGGATATTGAGCAGGGATATTGACAGGGATATTGATCAGGGATATTGACAGGGATATTGATTAAGGATATTGACAGAGATATTGATCAGGGATGTTGACAGAGATATTGACAGGGAAATTGATCAGGGATATTGACAGAGATATTGACAGGGATCTTGACAGGGATCTTGACAGAAACATTTTTCAGGGATGTTGGTCAGGGATTTTGATCTGGGATATTGACAGAGATATTGACATGGATATTGACAGAAATACTGACAGAGATATTGACAGGGGTATTGACAGGGATATTGACAGAGATTATGACAGGGATTGACATTAGTTGTGTGAAAGTACAATAGCCGGCACATTTCCAGAAAGTATGTACGATGCACACAACAAAAATGTCTCTATTATATTACAGTAGCAAGTTCAGCTGGGAGAGAAGGTCACGTGACCAAGGTCAAAATTGCCCTCGCTAGAACCATGTGTTTCAGACATAAGGAAGTGGATGGCTGCAAACTTTCTACTTTTAAACTCGGACAAAACAGAGATGTTTGTTCTAGGTCCCAAGAAACAAAGAGATCTTCTGTTGAATCTGACAATTAATCTTAATGGTTGTACAGTCGTCTCAAATAAAACTGTGAAGGACCTCGGCGTTACTCTGGACCCTGATCTCTCTTTTGAAGAACATATCAAGACCATTTCAAGGACAGCTTTTTTCCATCTACGTAACATTGCAAAAATCAGAAACTTTCTGTCCAAAAATGATGCAGAACAATTAATCCATGCTTTTGTCACTTCTAGGTTAGACTACTGCAATGCTCTACTTTCCGGCTACCCGGATAAAGCACTAAATAAACTTCAGTTAGTGCTAAATACGGCTGCTAGAATCCTGACTAGAACCAAAAAATTTGATCATATTACTCCAGTGCTAGCCTCCCTACACTGGCTTCCTGTCAAGGCAAGGGCTGATTTCAAGGTTTTACTGCTAACCTACAAAGCATTACATGGGCTTGCTCCTACCTATCTCTCTGATTTGGTGCTGCCGTACATACCTACACGTACGCTACAGTCACAAGACGCAGGCCTCCTAATTGTCCCTAGAATTTCTAAGCAAACAGCTGGAGGCAGGGCTTTCTCCTATAGAGCTCCATTTTTATGGAACGGTCTGCCTACCCATGTAAGAGACGCAAACTCGGTCTCAACCTTTAAGTCTTTACTGAAGACTCATCTCTTCAGTGGGTCATATGATTGAGTGTAGTCTGGCCCAGGAGTGGGAAGGTGAACAGAAAGGCTCTGGAGCAACGAACCGCCCTTGCTGTCTCTGCCTGGCCGGTTCCCCTCTTTCCACTGGGATTCTCTGCCTCTAACCCTATTACAGGGGCTGAGTCACTGGCTTACTGGGGCTCTTTCATACCGTCCCTGGGAGGGGTGCGTCACCTGAGTGGTTTGAGTCACTGATGTGATCTTCCTGTCTGGGTTGGCGCCCCCCCTTGGGTTGTGCCGTGGCGGAGATCTTTGTGGGCTATACTCGGCCTTGTGGGCTATACTCAGGATGGAAAGTTGGTGGTTGAAGATATCCCTCTAGTGGTGTGGGGGCTGTGCTTTGGCAAAGTGGGTGGGGTTATATCCTTCCTGTTTGGCCCTGTCCGGGGGTGTCCTCGGATGGGGCCACAGTGTCTCCTGACCCCTCCTGTCTCAGCCTCCAGTATTTATGCTGCAGTAGTTTATGTGTCGGGGGGCTAGGGTCAGGTTGTTATATCTGGAGTACTTCTCCTGTCCTATTCGGTGTCCTGTGTGAATTTAAGTGTACTCTCTCTAATTCTCTCTTTCTCTCTTTCTTTCTCTCTCTCAGAGGACCTGAGCCCTAGGACCATGCCTCAGGACTACCTGACATGATGACTCCTTGCTGTCCCCAGTCCACCTGGCCGTGCTGCTGCTCCAGTTTCAACTGTTCTGCCTTATTATTATTGGACCATGCTGGTAATTTATGAACATTTGAACATCTTGGCCATGTTCTGTTATAATCTCCACCCGGCACAGCCAGAAGAGGACTGGTCACCCCTCATAGCCTGGTTCCTCTCTAGGTTTCTTCCTAGGTTTTGGCCTTTCTAGGGAGTTTTTCCTAGCCACCGTGCTTCTACACCTGCATTGCTTGCTGTTTGGGGTTTTAGGCTGGGTTTCTGTACAGCACTTTGAGATATCAGCTGATGTACGAAGGGCTATATAAATAAATTTGATTTGATTTGGTCAACATCAGCAGCACATTCTACCGCAATCAGCAGCATGTCCAAATGTCTCATGATAATAATAATACCATTATTATTATACAGCTAAATATCATAATTAAATGCAATGCTGACAACGAACATATTCATCTGAAAATGTTTAAGAAACCCCACATCACTTCATAAGGGATAATAATGATTTGAAGGGGTCCTTGGATGGAGGAGATGAGGGGCAGGTTAATTACATGGACATTGAACATATTGATCTGACTGGGCAACCCCTTAATCATTAGGCTCACAGAAACAGACATGTAGTGAAGCTAGCAGTTTCATCTCTGGCTCTCTTGTTCCATTGTGGAATTGTCCTTGGGTTGTCATCTCATTCCGGAAGACTTTGCTCCCCCAGCGATGGAAACAAATTGAGATGGATTCATTTAGGAAAAATGTATACTTGATTAAAATATTTTTTTTAATGGAAAAAAAAAATAATCTTGACAACCATTCTTGTTCCAGTGCTAATAAGGTACATGAAAGTACAGCAAAACCTTGTCCTTCAAGCAGCCCCAAAAATAATAATAGATTCACCTAAAAATGTGTATATGAAATGTTCTGCCTTCTGACTCCACCATGTTCATGCTGACCTTTATTCAATCTCAGATCATATTCTCTCTGTCTGCTCTCTTCATTATTTGTCTTGCACCATTTGTCACTGGGGGATAAACTTTCAGTATTAGTGTATTTCTGTAAAAAATATCACATCTGCAAAGGAGCTTTGATGAGCATAAAATAACAAATGTATCTGTGAGCGTTTTAATTACTGTAATGTTTAGGCTGTTTAGGTGTTTGTTAACCCACATTACAAAATACTATGGTATACTCTGGTATGAATACTATAGTATTCACTGTAGTGTTTTTGCAGAATTTACTGTTAGTCTGTAGTTTTTACTGTAGTTAATTATAGTATAAATACTGTAGTAAAAGAGAACTGTAGTATATACTATAGTATATATTATGCCTTCACTATTCCAGCACCATTTCAACTTCAACATTTCAACAAAATCAAATCACCTCTGCTTCGCTTAATACAGTGGCAACCAAAATATACCAAAAACGATTTAGTCCAATCAACATAAGCTAAATATGATGTGGCTGTCCATGGTTCTGATGTGTGTGTGTGTGTTAATAGGTCAGACAGTGTGTGTGTGTGTGTGTGTGTGTGTGTGTGTGTGTGTGTGTGTGTGTGTGTGTGTGTGTGTGTGTGTGTGTGTGTGTGTGTGTGTGTGTGTGTGTGTGTGTGTGTGTGTGTGCGTGTGTGCAAGTAGAAAAATATGTTGACTCACCCTACTTGTAGACTAAAGCAAATGCCAGCCTCCTCTCTTTCATGTAGATGAAATGGTCTATGACTCTGTCATACAGTGGACGCTTTTATTTTTTGTTGTCCTCGGCTACCTGGCTAAAATACTTGCAGTCCAGGGGCACAATGTATACATTTATGGTTGGATCAGAATCATCATTATAATCATTGGCCAGTACGGAGAATTAAGTAAAACCACAAGTCCAAATCCTTATTTCCATACACGGCTAATTTAGGAAAGGGACAATTTTAACTAGGTAGCCACCGGAGGACAACAACACAACGAGATGCAACAATTCATGTTGTTTCTGTCAATGACGTATTTCTCTTGATGCAATGTGATAGAAGAGAAGCCAAATCCAAACTGGCTTCCCTTGAAAAAAATGTGGCGTGTGCTAGGACCATTCACAGTTGAGCTCAATCGGTTTAGCTCAGCGATGATTGGCTATTATTATTTACTTTTCTATCTATCGAGGCCAAATGCTCATTGGCTTTCCTTGCAGTCAATGCTACGGGCAGCAATGACATCATACTCTTTATGACCAGACAGTATCAAATCAAATCAAATCAAATGTATTTATAAAGCCCTTCTTACATCAGCTGATATCTCAAAGTGCTGTACAGAAACCCATCCTAAAACCCCAAACAGCAAGCAATGCAGCTGCAGAAGCACGATGGCTAGGAAAAACTCGGTAGAAAGGAGAGGAAGAAACCTAGAGAGGAACCAGGCTATGAGGGGTGGCCAGAAATTATAACAGAACATGGCCAAGATGTTAAAATGTTCATAGATGACCATCAGGGTCAAATGATAATAATCACAGTGGTTGTCGAGGGTGCAACAGGTCAGCGTCTCAGGAGTAATTGTCAGTTGACTTTTCATAGCCGATCATTCAGAGTATCTCTACCACTCCTGCTGTCTCTAGAGAGTTGAAAACAGCAGGTCTGGGACAGGTAGCACTTCTGGTGAACAGGTCAGGGTTCCATATCCACAGGCAAAACAAATGAAACTGGAGCAGCAGCTCAGCCAGGTGGATTGGGGACAGCAAGGAGTCATCAGGCCAGGTAGTCCTGAGGTGTGGTGCTAGGGCTCAGGTCCTCCAAGAGAGAGAAAGAAAGAGAGAAAGAGAGAATTAGAGAGAGTATACTTAAATTCACACAGGACACCAGATAGGACAGGAGAAATACTCCAGATATAACAAACTGACCCTAGCCCCCCGACACATAAACTACTGCAGCATAAATACTGGAGGCTGAGACAGGAGGGGTCAGGAGACACTATGGCCCCATCCGATGACACTCCCGGACAGGGCCAAACAGGAAGGATATAACCTCACCCCCTTTGCCAAAGCACAGCCCAAACACCACTATATTACCTGCTGTCTCCCTCACCCACTCCCCCCTCCCTCAGCCACTCCCCCCTCCCTCACACACTCCCCCTCCCTAACCTATTCCCCCTCCACACCCGCCACCCACCCTCCCTCACCCATTACCCCTCTCTCATCCCTCACCCACTCCCCCTCCCTCAGCTCACTGTCTATTATTTCACATGATGATACTCCTTTATTTACACACTCAATTTACCTTGGAAATTGTTCCTCCCTCTCTCTCCTTGAAAAGCTACTTTATCTTGGTGCAGACGTGCCCATTTCCATACAAATTAAAGGCGGGCACCTGAATCCCAAAAGAAATGGGTGCTGAGAAACAGCGAGAAAGATATATATATATATATATATATATAGAGAGAGAGAGAGAGAGAGAGTGAGCTCATGGGCTCGTGAGTTTTCAGTTCTTCTGCAAAAAGATAAATGTAGATTAACTTGAATTTATACAGGATACTAACCTCAACATCAAAACCTTCAATCGTATTCAAAATTCTTATTATTACTACCAAGTATTATCAAGAAAAAACTTCTAACAAGCCAAAACCTGCAGAAGAAACACAGTGGAACCTGGAAATACCATCAAACACAAAATGTTCAGTCTGAACCTACTTCTGAAGCCAAAAAGTAAAAGACAATAATCTCTAGGTCATTTTGTTACATAAAGCTTAATAAATAACGCTACTAAGCTACCAAGCTGCTAGAACAGAACGTATCTGACTGCAACTTCAATCAGCACTGAAGTGTGAAGTGAGACGTGAAAATTATTGAGCCTAACAATGGCAGGAGAGGTTCACAGCCCCCCCTCCCCACTCAGAGGCCTTTGAAGCCCCCATGGATTCTCCTTGTGGAGAGGTCATTACAATACAGTATCCCATGGATACTGCACAGAATAAGTACAAAGAAAAGCTCCTCAAGGACAATCCAGGGACACTATTTTCTGACTGCTACGAAGAGGGGAACGTAAACAACTTAATTTTCCACACAGACCATCCCCTGGCAGGGCACAGTGCTATAAGAGCACACTACCACTATGTCAAAGGAGAGGGTATTGGCCCAGGGTGGAAACTCAGAATACTAAACACTGAGGAAATTGAAACAACCTCTGTCAACATGTACAGGTCTAGGACAGGACAGGTCTAGGACAGTCATGGTACAGTCATGCTTCTAACCCTATTACAGGGGCTGAGTCACTGGCTTACTGGTGCTCTTTCATGCCGTCCCTAGGAGGGGTGCGTCACTTGAGTGGGTTGAGTCACTGATGTGACCTTCCTGTCTGGGTTGGCACCCCCCTTGGGTTGTGCCGTGGCGGAGATGTTTGTGGGCTACACTCGGCCTTGTCTCAGGATGGTAAGTTGGTGGTTGAAGATATCCCTCTAGTGGTGTGGGGGCTTTGCTATGGCAAAGTGGGTGGGGTTATATCCTTCCTGTTTGGCCCTGTCCGGGGATATCGTCGGATGGGGCCACAGTGTCTCCTGACCCCTCCTGTCTCAGCCTCCACTATTTATGCTGCAGTAGTTTATGTGTCGGGGGGCTAGGGTCAGTTTGTTATATCTGGAGTACTTCTCCTGTCTTATCCGGTGTCCTGTGTGAATTTAAGTATGCTCTCTAATTCTCTCTTTCTTTCTCTCTCTCTCAGAGGACCTGAGCCCTAGGACCACGCCTCAGGACTACCTGGCATGATGACTCCTTGCTGTCCCCAGTCCACCTGGCCGTGCTGCTGCTCCAGTTTCAACTGGTCAGCCTTATTATTATTTGACCATGCTGGTCATTTATGAACATTTGAACATCTTGGCAATGTTCTGTTATAATCTCCACCTGGCACAGCCAGAGGAGGACTGGCCACCCCTCATAGCCTGGTTCCTCTCTAGGTTTCTTCCTAGGTTTTGGCCTTTCTAGGGAGTTTTTCCTAGCCAATGTCCTGCTGGGCCCTCAGGTCGCATTGCTTGCTGTTTGGTGTTTTAGGCTGGGTTTCTGTACAGCACTTTGAGATATCAGCTGATGTACGCAGGGCTTTATAAATACGTTTGATTTGATTTGATTTGATCATGCAGTTCCAGCAGGACTTTTACGCGATCAAAGAGAACACAGCAGGAAAGCTCTCTCTCTGTGACGACTCCCCCATCCTGAGTGAATCTGGTCACACCTCTTCAAACTGTCCTGCAGACGAGGATAGTGCCCCCCAGCACTGAACACACCCAGGTCCCCCAACTTCACTGCATCACCTAGAGGTATACGTTCACAGAGCTGGAGAGAGACATGGTGGAGCTCAGAGAGCTAGTCCACACAATCCAGACAGAAAAAAAAACACAAAACAGACCAGCACAACAACCCCCCCCAACAAGACCCGTAGGGCAGAAAGTGGAGATGGACGGCTATCTGAGAGAGCTGGCTGCTTTACGAACTGAGGTGAGAGAATGTAAAGAGGCACACATGGCACTGAAGGAGGAGGTGACAAAGCTGAGGTGTGACAGAGAGCAGGACACTCCCCTGGAGAAGCCAGCAGAACAGCCCACCTTAGAACCGGACCACAACCTCACCGCCACAATGGGACAGACAACACAGGACCCACCAACCCAACAGAACCCACCCCCTCCTAACAGCCCCCCTCTCAGCTCCCCTGATAGCTCTCTTGACAACCCCCACACATCCACTGAGGAGACATAAAAGCCAGAGATTGTGCTCCTCATTGACTCAAATGGCAAATACATTCAAGAGGAGCAACTTTTTCCCAAACACGAAGTGGCTAAACTCTGGTGCCCAAACACTAGGCATGCCCTGGAGCTGTTGTCAGAGGACAGACTAGGGTCCCACAGCCACATCACAATTCACATAGGCACAAACGACCTGAGGGCCCAGCAGGAAAGGGTGGCCACAGCACTCAAGGGAGTGATTGAAAATGCTCCCTCCACTTTCCCAAATGCACAAGTGTTTATCTCCACCCTGCTACCACAAAAGTACTTTCACCCTGCCACCATACAACGGGTGATGCCAGCATTTCACGACACTGTGCCTCAAAATGTAATGTCTACCTGGCCCACCACTCAACCCTGGACTTGAACAGCCTTTACGACCAGGTCCACCAAACTACCAGATGTGAAACAGGGAAGAGACTCAGGGGGTATGCTAATTTGGTATAGAGCAGACCTAAACCACTCTATTAAATTAGTCAAAACAGGAACATTTTACATCTGGCTAGAAATTAATAAGGAAATGATCTCAACAGAGAAAAATGTTGTCATGTGTGCTATACACTCCAAGACTGCTAGAATCTCAATTTGTACTTCCGGCACCGACAGAGATGGCCGCCTCGCTTCGCGTTCCTAGGAAACTATGCAGTTTTTTTTTTTTACGTGTTATTTCTTACACTAGTACCCCAGGTCATCTTAGGTTTCATTACATACAGCCGAGAAGAACTACTGAATATAAGATCAGCGTCAACTCACCATCAGTACGACCAAGAATATGTTTTTCGCGATGCGGATCCTGTGTTCTGCCTTACAACCAGTGTAACGGAGTGGATTACATGCAGCGACCCAAAAAAACGACTCAGAAAAAGAGGGAAACGAAGCGGTCTTCTGGTCAGACTCCGGAGACGGGCACATCGTGCACCACTCCCTAGCATTCTTCTTGCCAATGTCCAGTCTCTTGACAACAAGGTTGATGAAATCCGAGCAAGGGTAGCATTCCAGAGGGACATCAGAGACTGTAACGTTCTTTGCTTCACGGAAACATGGCTAACTGGAGAGACGCAATCCGAAGCGGTGCAGCCAGCGGGTTTCTCCACGCATCGCGCCGACAGAAACTAACATCTTTCTGGTAAGAAGAGGGGCGGGGGCGTATGCCTTATGGCCAACGTGACATGGTGTGATGAAAGAAACATACAGGAACTCAAATCCTTCTGTTCACCTGATTTAGAATTCCTCACAATCAAATGTAGACCGCATTATCTACCAAGAGAATTCTCTTCGATTATAATCACAGCCGTATATATCCCCCCAAGCAGACACATCGATGGCTCTGAACGAACTTTATTTAACTCTCTGCAAACTGGAAACGATTTATCCGGAGGCTGCATTCATTGTAGCTGGGGATTTTAACAAGGCTAATCTGAAAACAAGACTCCCTAAATTTTATCAGCATATCGATTGCGCAACCAGGGGTGGAAAGACCCTGGATCATTGTTACTCTAACTTCCGCGACGCATATAAGGCCCTGCCCCGCCCCCTTTCGGAAAAGCTGACCACGACTCCATTTTGTTGATCCCTGCCTACAGACAGAAACTAAAACAAGAAGCTCCCACGCTGAGGTCTGTCCAACGCTGGTCCGACCAAGCTGACTCCACACTCCAAGACTGCTTCCATCACGTGGACTGGGAGATGTTTCGTATTGCGTCAGACAACAACATTGACGAATACGCTGATTCGGTGTGCGAGTTCATTAGAACGTGCGTTGAAGATGTCGTTCCCATAGCAACGATTAAAACATTCCCTAACCAGAAACCGTGGATTGATGGCAGCATTCGTGTGGAACTGAAGGCGCGAACCACTGCTTTTAATCAGGGCAAGGTGTCTGGTAACATGACTGAATACAAACAGTGCAGCTATTCCCTCCGCAAGGCTATCAAACAAGCTAAGCGCCAGTACAGAGACAAAGTAGAATCTCAATTCAACGGCTCAGACACAAGAGGCATGTGGCAGGGTCTACAGTCAATCACGGACTACAGGAAGAAACCCAGCCCAGTCACGGACCAGGATGTCTTGCTCCCAGGCAGACTAAATAACTTTTTTGCCCGCTTTGAGGACAATACAGTGCCACTGACACGGCCTGCAACGAAAACATGCGGTCTCTCCTTCACTGCAGCCGAAGTGAGTAAGACATTTAAAAGTGTTAACCCTCGCAAGGCTGCAGGCCCAGACGGCATCCCCAGCCGCGCCCTCAGAGCATGCGCAGACCAGCTGGCCGGTGTGTTTACAGACATATTCAACCAATCCCTATACCAGTCTGCTGTTCCCACATGCTTCAAGAGGGCCACCATTGTTCCTGTTCCCAAGAAAGCTAAGGTAACTGAGCTAAACGACTACCGCCCCGTAGCACTCACATCCGTCATCATGAAGTGCTTTGAGAGACTAGTCAAGGACCATATCACCTCCACCCTACCTGACACCCTTGACCCACTCCAATTTGCTTACCGCCCAAATAGGTCCACAGACGATGCAATCTCAACCACACTGCACACTGCCCTAACCCATCTGGACAAGAGGAATACCTATGTGAGAATGCTGTTCATCGACTACAGCTCGGCATTCAACACCATAGTACCCTCCAAGCTCGTCATCAAGCTCGAGACCCTGGGTCTCGACCCCGCCCTGTGCAACTGGGTACTGGACTTCCTGACGGGCCGCCCCCAGGTGGTGAGGGTAGGCAACAACATCTCCTCCCCGCTGATCCTCAACACTGGGGCCCCACAAGGGTGCGTTCTGAGCCCTCTCCTGTACTCCCTGTTCACCCACGACTGCGTGGCCACGCACGCCTCCAACTCAATCATCAAGTTTGCGGACGACACAACAGTGCTAGGCTTGATTACCAACAACGACGAGACGGCCTACAGGGAGGAGGTGAGGGCCCTCGGAGTGTGGTGTCAGGAAAATAACCTCACACTCAACGTCAACAAAACTAAGGAGATGATTGTGGACTTCAGGAAACAGCAGAGGGAACACCCCCATCCACATCGATGGGACAGTAGTGGAGAGGGTAGCAAGTTTTAAGTTCCTCGGCATACACATCACAGACAAACTGAATTGGTCCACTCACACAGACAGCATCGTGAGGAAGGCGCAGCAGCGCCTCTTCAACCTCAGGAGGCTGAAGAAATTCGGCTTGTCACCAAAAGCACTCACAAACTTCTACAGATGCACAATCGAGAGCATCCTGGCGGGCTGTATCACCGCCTGGTATGGCAACTGCACCGCCCTCAACCGTAAGGCTCTCCAGAGGGTAGTGAGGTCTGCACAACGCATCACCGGGGGCAAACTACCTGCCCTCCAGGACACCTACACCACCCGATGCTACAGGAAGGCCATAAAGATCATCAAGGACATCAACCACCGAGCCACTGCCTGTTCACCCCGCTGTCATCCAGAAGGCGAGGTCAGTACAGGTGCATCAAAGCTGGGACCGAGAGACTGAAAAACAGCTTCTATCTCAAGGCCATCAGACTGTTAAACAGCCACCACTAACATTGAGTGGCTACTGCCAACTCACTGTCAATGACACTGACTCTACTCCAGCCACTTTAATCATGGGAATTTATGGGAAATGATGTAAATATATCACTAGCCACTTTAAACAATGCTACCTTATATAATGTTACTTACCCTACATTATTAATCTCATATGCATACGTAGATACTGTACTCTATATCATCGACTGCATTCTTATGTAATACATGTATCACTAGCCACTTTAACTATGCCACTTGGTTTACATACTCATCTCATATGTATATACTGTACTCCATATCATCTACTGTATCTTGCCTATGCTGCTCTGTACCATCACTCATTCATATATCCTTATGTACATATTCTTTATCCCCTTACACTGTGTATAAGACAGTAGTTTTTTTGGAATTGTTAGTTAGATTACTTGTTCGTTATTACTGCATTGTCGGAACTAGAAGCACAAGCATTTCGCTACACTCGCATTAACATCTGCTAACCATGTGTATGTGACAAATAAAATTTGATTTGATTTATACTTTAATGACGACAGCTCCTCCATCCTAGAGAGGGAGATCAACAATTTCCAGGCCCAGGGACATGTACTAGTCTGTGGCGACCTAACTGTCAGAACAGGACAAGAACCTGACAACCTCAGCACGCATGGGGACAAACACCTACCTGGAGGTGACAGCATTCCCATATGCCCCATATGTGAGGGTTAACACACTTAAATGTATTACTCACATCGGCCATGGAGAAGGAGAGCCCATAGTCCTTGGTAGCAGGCCACGTCGGTGGCACTGTATTATCGTCAAAGCGGGTGAAGAAGGTGTTTAGCTTGTCCGGAAGCAAGACGTCAGTGTCCACGACATGGCTGTTTTTTCCTTTGTCATCCGTGATCGTCTGTAGACCCTGCTGCATACCTCTCGTGTCAGAGCCATTGAATTGTGACTTCACTTTGTCTCTATACTGACGTTTAGCCTGTTTAATTGCCTTACGGGTGAAATAACTAAACACCTTTGTATTCGGCCATATTCCCAGTCACCTTGCCATGGTTAAATGCTGTGGTTTGTGCTTTCAATTTTGTGCGAATGCTACCATCTATCCACAGTTTCTGGTTAGGCTAGGTTTTGATAGTCACATTGGGTAAAACATCTACTATTCACTTCCTGATAAACTTAGTCACCATATCAGTGTATCCATCAATGTTATTCTCTGAGGCTACCAGGAACATATCCCAGTCAGAATGATCAAAACAATCTTGAAGCGTGGATTCCGATTGGTCAGACAAGCATTGAATAGTCCCAGCTACAATAAATGCAGCCTCAGGATATGTGGTTTCCAGTTTGCATAAAGTCCAGTGAAGTTCTTTCAGGTCTATCGTGGTATCAGCTTGAGGGGGAATATACATGGCTGTGACTACTACCGAAGGTAATACGCTTTGGCATTTGATTGTGAGGTATTCTAGGTCGGGTGAACAAAAGAACTTGAGTTCCTGTATGTTATCACAATCACACCATGAGTAGTTAATCATTAAACATACACCCTCTCCCTTCTTCTTCTCGGAAAGATATTTATTCCTGTCTGCGCGATGAACTGAGAATCCAACTAGCTGTACGGATTCAGACAGTATATCCTGAGAGAGCCATGTTTCCGTGAAACAGAGTATGTTAAAATCCCTGATGTCTCTTTGGAAGGAAATCCTCGCCCTGAGCTCATCAACTTTATTATCCAGACTGAACATTAGTGAGTAATATACTCGGACGAGGTGGGTGGTGTGCGCACCTACTGAGTTGGACTAGAAGTACACTCCGAATACCTCTTCTCCACCGGCTGAGTTTTGTATCAGCCTCTGGAATCAGTTCAATTGCCCTGAGGTGTATGAACAAAGGATCCGATTTGGGAAAGTCGTATTCTTGGTTGTATTGCTGATAATGCTGATACCAGTTACCACTGCTCTGATATCCAAAAGTTCTTCCCAGATGTAGGTAATAACACAAAAAAAGTTCTGGGCTAGTAATGTAAAAAAAATAACTAAATACTGCAAAGTTGCCTAAGAGCTAAAAGCACGGCTGCACTATCTGTCGGCGCCATTTTCACGTATCCATATCCAAGTCCTTATTATGGCAAGAACAGCTCAAATAAGCAAAGGGAAATGGCAGTCCATCATTACTTTATGACATGAAGGTCAGTCAAAACCATCAATCGCTATAATGAAACTGGTTCTTATGAGCACCGCCACAGGAAAGGAAGACCCAAAGTTACCTCTGCTGCAGAGGATAAGATCATAGAGTTACCAGCCTAAGAAATTGCAGCCCAAATAATTGCTTCAAAGAGTTCCAGTAACAGACACATCTCAAGAGCAAATGTTCAGAGACTATGTGAATCAGGCCTTCAAGGTGGAATTGCTGCAAAGAAACCACTACTAAAGAAGACCAATAAGAAGAAGAGACTTGCTTGGGCCAAGAAACATGGGCAATGGACATTAGATAGATGGAAATCCTTAGGTCTGATGATTCAAAATTTGAGATTTTTGGTTCCAACCGCCATGTCTTTGTGAGACGCAGAGTAGGTGAACGGATGATCTCTGCATGTGTGGTGGTTCCCAACATGAAGCATGGAGGATGAGGTCTGATGGTGTTGGAGTTTTTTGCTGGTAAACTGTCTGTGATTTATTTAGAATTCAAGGCACACTTAACCAGCATGGCTACCACAGCAGTCTGCAGCGATACGCCATCCCATCTGGTTTGCGCATCGTTTTCAACAGGACAATGATCCAACACACCTCCAGGCTGTTTAAGGGCTATTTGACCAAGAAGGAGAGTGATGGAGTGCTGCATCAGATGACCTGGCCTCCACAATCAGCCGACCTCAACCCATTTGAGATGGTTTGGGATGAGTTGGACCGCAGAGTGAAGGAAAAACAGACAAGTGCTCAAGATATATGGGAACTCCTTCAAGACTGTCGGAAAAGCATTCCAGTTGAAGCTGGTTGAAAGAATGCCAAGAGTGTGCAAAGCTGTCATCAAGGTAAATGTAGATGAAACATCTCAAATATAAAATATATTTTTGTTTAATGAACACTTTTTTGGTTACTACATGATTCCATGTGTTATTTCAAGGTGTTGATGTCTTCACTATTATTCTACAATGCAGAAAATAGTCCAAATAAAGAAAAACCCTTGAATGAGTAGGTGTGTCCAAACTTTTGACTGGTACTGTACATGATCAAATACAAATCTTAGAATCAACTATTAAAGACTACTGGAACCCACTGGATTCTCCAAGTACAGCGCCTTGCAAAAGTATTCATCCCCCTTGGTGTTTTTACGATTTTGTTGCATTACAACCTGTAATTTAAATAGATTTTTTATTTATTTGAATTTCATGTAATGGACAATCACAAAATAGTCCAAATTGTTGAAGAGAAAAAAAAAACTAAGTAAGGGATGCGTGCATATGTTTTCACCACCCTTTGCTTTGAAGCACCTAAATAAGATCTGGAGCAAACAATTACCTTCAGAAGTCACATAATTAGTTAAATAAAGTCCAATCGAGTGTCACATGATCTGTCACATGATCTCGGTATATATACACCTGTTCAGAAAAGCCCCAGTCAGCAACACCACTAAGCAAGGGGCACCACCAAGCAAGCGGCACCATGAAGACCAAGGAGCTCTCCAAACAGGTCGGGGACAAAGTCCTGGAGAAGTACAGATTAGGGTTGGGTTATAAAAAAATATCTATATATATCTATATATAAAAAATATATATATGAAACTTTGAACATCCCACGGAGCACCATTAAATCCATTGTTAAAAAATGGAAAAATATGGCACCACAACAAACCTAGAAGAAAAAGAAACACACACCTATTTAGGCGAGGTGCTGGCTAGCGGAGTAGAAAACTTGAAAATAAAGGAGAGCCGCACACTCTAGGAGCTCAGATGCAAAAATTGAATATCCAACGTTTCGACAGCCAAGCTGTCTTCATCAGTGTATACCACAACAAACCTGCCAAGAGAGAACCGCCCACCAAAACTCACGAACCAGGCAAGAAGGGCATTAATCAGAGAGGCAACAAAGAGACCAAAGATAACCCTGAAGGACCTGCAAAGCTCCATAGCGGAGATTGGAGTATCGCCAAACATATGGAAGAAGGTACTCTGGTCAGATGAGACAGAAATATTGCTTTTTGGCCATCAAGGAAAACGCTATGTCTGGCGCAAACCCAACACCTCTCATCACCCCGAGAACACCATACCCCACCATGAAGCATGGGGGTGGCAGAATCATGCTGTGGGAATGTTTTTCATCGGCAGTGACTGGGAAACTGGTCAGAACTGAAGGAATGATGGATGGCGCTAAATACAGGGAAATTCTTGAGGGAAACCTGTTTCAGTCTTCCAGAGATTTGAGACTGGGACAGAGGTTCACCTTCCAGCAGGACAATGACCCTAAGCATTCTGCTGAAGCAACACTCGAGTGATGTAAGGGGAAACAGTTAAATGTCTTGGAATCTGTGGTATGACTTAAAGATTGCTGTACACCAGCAGAACACATCCAACTTGAAGGAGCTGGAGCAGTTTTGCCTTGAAGAATGGGCAAAAATCAGAGTGGCTAGATGTGCCAAGCTTATAGAGACATACCCCAAGAGACGTGCAGCTGTAATTGCTGCGAAAGGTGGCTCTACAAAGTATTGACTTTGGGGGGGTGAATAGTTATGCATGCTCAAGTTATCCATTTTTTTGGTTTTATATCTTGTTTGTTTCACAATAAAAAATATTTTGCATCTTCAAAGTGATAGGCATGTTTTGTAAATCAAATTATACAACCCCCCCAAAAAATCTATTTTAATTCCAGGTTGTAAGGCAACAAAATAGGAAAAATGGGGGGTGAATACTTTCACAAGCCATTGAATGTGACCTGTGAGATGGAGAGTGAAAGAGAGAGAGAGCGAGAGAGAGAGAGACAATCATTTTTTACTGATTGATGATCCCCTGAAATGTTCCAGCTACTGTTGACAGACGTGTTTGAAGTCTCACGGGGAGGGAGGGACGGAGTGAGTGGCCCGAGTCACCTCTCTGGGACCAGGGGATCTGCTGTGTGGAACGTGTTTATGTGTCTGAGAGAATGTGGATGTTTGTCCCTCACCTTCTACTCCCTCTGTGGAACATCTTTCTTAAAACATATGGTTCTTGGTCCCATACCATTGGCAGTTCAGAATTATCGCGGACAGTATCGACTTTTTATGAGTGGCATTCAGGGAGTGTTTTAGTCTTCAACAACAGAGTCATCTTTTCAGTGTCCCTCTGACCAGTAGATGACTGGCTCCATCACTGTCTTGTTCCAGGAGTTGGGTGGAAACTTTTTCAGCTGTGTTGCCATCGGATTGAGGGCAGATGAATCAGTGTTTGATAGATAAGCATTTCTACTCTTCCATCCTCTAGATTCATTAGATTTATCCAGTTAGGTTAATGATCTGAATGGTTTTGAATAAAAATAACAGTGTTTACTGTTTAAGGAGACACATGGCAATTATAATGATTGTTGGGAACGGTGAAACCATTATTGTGTGTTGACCTCAAAACATCTCTTTAATCTACGTATCCACCAGATTGTTCATAAAATATCCATGATTTGCAGATGTTACATAATGTGTTTTTTCTCTTCGTGTACAGTATGAGTGCGTACTATTGGGGAACATGATACTCTTTTTTCTCCATTTATTCCATTTGCTCATTCTTAGTAGAGAATGATAAGGACAAGGGAGGTGAATAATTCATCAGAGTATCTTAAGGCATCTTCCTCTGCTTTTGGAACAAGGATCTTCGTTTTAGTGCTTCTTAACTACATTTGTGTTACTGGGGGGTTGTACATTATTGATTGGCGTTGGCTTTGATGTTTGTGCCATGTAGTACTACCTGTTTCCACTTCTAGACAAACATGCTCTTCTCCCATGGGACGTGGCATCTAAGACAACGCTAACAGATGTGCAAATGGTCCAATCACAGTCACTACAGCACTCTTGCCTTTTGAATGGGCCACCAGGATTTATTTTTTTAATCGTATTATACTGTAACTTTTTTGTCTGAAAATGGACACCTTACGTGCATTCTGATGTAGTGATTTCATGTAGCAGAGTTGGATTTGTAACCTTAGTCCCCAGTGGAAAGTGTCTTCACCTGCGCTATGGAACTGCTAGCTTTTCAGAAGTGTAGTTGGAAAAGCTGTTGCTAATAGGGCAGTCATGTGTGTTTGCAAGGCAGGTGGCTAATGTGGGATGAAGTGGTACAGTTATGCTAACACTGTGTACCTGTTACATGAGCGGAATGTCCTTGTTTATAGGTAAGGATTGACATGATAACTCAGGAGTCGTCTGAGGTGTGACCTCCTCTCCATAACTGATGTGACGATGACGTGTGCTGCGCAGTCATTTTTTTCTACGTTGACAAATCTGGATTTACACACACTCAGTTCTATGGAGCCGGACTAAATGAGGACTGGGAGTAATCAGATTGCTAACCATTTTCTATGAAATGATAAACAGGCCATTTGCAGACAGACAGTATGCTAAGTGACCCCTGTGACAAAACAAACCTCTCAATCAAATCGCTCGATGTTGCGTCATTCCTATTTAAAACTCAGGTAACAGAGGAGAAACTCTGACACAATTGAAACACAAGAATCAAAGTTATACTTTCTCTTAATAGTTTTTAAGAGAAGAAATTACAGGATTCCTCCATTTCTCCTCAACACAATGCCTTTCTTCGTCACATTCCACATTCACACATTAACACGATTGTCATAAATATAACGGTAGTGTGGACAACCTGATGGCATGTGTATTCACAAAAGCTTCTCACTTAGGGAAAACAGTCTGCATCCTCCTGTTGATAGCAGCCTGTTCTGCACACCAATTAGAGATGCCTAATGTTATACTTAAAAACAACCCAAGTTGTCCCCTACCTATTTAGAGCTAACACCCTGAGCGGCTAGTAGAGAGAGAGCCTGTGGTCAGCAGCTGGCCAGAGAACTGACTGGTTCTAGAAGAGGTCCGGGACCTGGTTGCCCTGTCAACCTTAATCACACATCTCCTTAGCATGTGGCATGTGGCGCAAAGTCGACCGTGTCCGAATTCCCTCAACTTGTTCCTTCCTTTGTTCAATCACACTTGTCTGATCCAAATCACCTCTAATTTATTTGTCTTGCAAGTGGTGCCGAAGCCATACCTTACTCAGCTTAATCTCAGTGGAGACAGGATCGATCGATCTCGCATTCTTCTCATCTTAGTTTGCCTGACGTAAGAGAGGCGCACTAACGAAGCTAGCTGCTATGGTGATCACTCCATGTCGTTAACAAAGGCTCCTGACATCGTTGTAATCTGCTACAAATAAAGTCTTAGAAGGGGAGCCATGCAGGCACCTGGGAATTACACATGGTAATACAACAGCTTTTAAACGATATGTCAGATATTACTGATTTGAATGATCTATTCTATTCAATGGCCTGCTTGTGATCGACCAGCCAGGAAATGTGTTATTGACGTTGTGTCAGACATCTATGCAAGGGTCACCAGTCGATACAGCATACAGACTGAAGACAGAATGAGTTTTGCGTATACTGTATCTCAGACCAAGAAGCTGAGGTGCGTTGTGATGACTTCCCACCTTCCCTTGTCATTCCTTTGTGGGGATGTTATTCTAGAATGAGATGTGTGTGTGACACAATGCAGCTGTAGAATGGCCAGGTTCTGAGATCTCATGTGAAGGTCTTAACATCTGCCTCATTTCAGCATGACGTTACGATCCCCTGACTATCACAATTTTTGTAAAAATTGACAACCTTTACAATTTACTCTCATATAATTTTCAAGATGTACTGTACATTGAATTTTACCTGTACATAACCTGTATTTAGTTGTGAACACCCACACACATGCCTGCGCTATTGACACACACACACACACACACCTGCCTGCCCTGCATAAGTAGAGAGTTTATCACTCACAGTGGCGGATTTAGGTGTAGACGACATGGGCAGTCGCCCATGGCGGCATCTTGCGGGGGGCGGCACAGGGCGCCCGCACAAAAAAAAATTGGATAGGTTTTCTATCGCTCATTTACACGTCACGTTAATGATATCATGTCACCGTGTGGGACTGTGGGTCAATTAACCTTGTCAGAGTGAGAGACCTGATTCTAGTTTGTGAGCTAGGCAGGGGGCGATGGGGAGGGGAGCGGGGGTAGGTTGACCTCAGGTCTCCCCACTGGAAGCCCGAGGTAGGGGAAGCGGGGAATCTATCAAATAGCGCACTTCTAACTTTGTACAGTGCTAACGGAATTAGTAAAATCAGTCACACTATGAAATGCTACCAAATAAACTACAATTCATTCATAATACTGTGAATATATAGTTTCACAGACATGTTCTTGCATTTTTTCTGGTTTGTGTGAGATCTTTAAGAATAATATAAAACCAGTCTGCACACCACCAAGGTGAATTGGTTAAGTCTTGACTCTTGGTTGACAGTGTTGGGGGATGGGTAATGTATTGATGCTCGAGTGCCAAATCAACACAAATTTGTTTATATTTGTCTTTGTTACTTCTTTTTTATATTTATGAGTCTTATTTTTGTTTATATTTTATATTTATATAGTTTTAAATGTTATGATTATTTATTTGGGAGGGGGGTTCGCCCAGGGTGCCATACAAGCTAGAACCGCCACTGATCACTCACGTCACTCAACATGCAGGTAGGCGCCCCACAATATGTTCAGCTTGTGGGCGATACTGTACTGTATCCTGTACAAGCTGCCATTTCTTTTCATTTTTTTATGAAGGGACATTCACAACATTCAGTTGGAGATTTTAATGCAATTTTTCTGTTTTGTATGATGCCTCCTCTCAAAACATTGCATTACTTTGCAGCTCCAATTGGTCTTTGTTTTGCAGTTACAGTATATAGCCAGACAAGGGACAGCTTAGTCTAAAAGCTCCCAGCCAACCAAATTACAATTTAATACCAGCCATTTTCCTATTGTTCTGGAGATTTCTATAATGTAATCTATGCATCACGTGGCCAAAATTAACTTCCGTCGTTGGGTCGACCTGACGGATGGTGCTTGTGAGTCCCCCCCATAGAGGTACAATTAGGAGATGGCCTGGGGTGTGCTGTGCGCCCAGCAATACTTCAGCCTGACAGGCCCTACTGGTAGGAGCGCAGGGAGGACGATACCACTCTTCATTTGCAGCACAAAATACTAGTTTTGAATGCTGCCTGTAATGTACGTGTGGATTCATTACCTTCATAGGTATTCCCAGTATTTCTCTCAACTAGTCTGGTGGGTTTCATAACATGAATTTGATACCCTTTGATTACATTTAAAGTTATACTTTAAAGCGCTAAAGAATGGAACATTTACCAAGTTCCCCAGGTGTATGGGGGAAAAAGACTAAAAAAGGAGACAGCACGAAGCTCACTATCCTAGCCTCATGTGAGCTAACTATTACACACTCTATCTAGGCTGAACCTCCTACTGCTGAGGGACACGTTTGGTCAACAAACAGCTATAGTACTTGGTGATAACTCCTGGGCTAATACCAAAGGCTATGGATTTCTTGTCAGGTCACAGTATTCTCCACAGAGCTTCTTGGGCTAGTTTTCTCTGAGCTGGCTGTCTGCATGTGCGCATGCCATTGGCTGGGATATACAGCTTAATAGATTAACCTCGCCGAGATGCCACAGCCATTCTCACTAGAGTGGGAGCAAGAACACAAAACCAATCATCCACCTCAGTGAGTGTTCTGAAACGCTAAGCTCTGCATGCTTCTAGCATGGTGTTCAAATGATCAAAGTGGATGTTGTGGCGCTTTACTTGGAAACAGCCATCCATGGTGACAAGCTAGCGCCTGAAGGATTAGGACGTCCTTAACATTCAATCACAGCTTATTGTCTGTGCTCTTTACAGACGGCATTGAATGTATTAGTACTCAGCAACAATCACACACAAATTGTTACTAGCAGAAAGCAATGGTCATTCATTTGTGCTTATTTATGAAGTTTTATGGTGCGACAACGCCACTGACTTCCATGAGGACTCGGTTGTTTGTAATCACTCCATAATTACTCAGCAGTTGGTGAGCAATTAGGTGCCAAATTCTTAAGCCTCAGTGAGAGAAAAAAATGACTGTAAGAATGCCTTTTGTGGTACAGTCTTCCTGCTCACTGGCCTCACTTCATATAAGCTTTTGATGAGCTACGACGACACTTTTGTCAATACAATAGTTGACCTGTTTTTAGACTGGCCATGGTTTCTACTTGTTCTCTCAGACAGGAAGGATAGGTTGCTGAAATCACTCAAAGGGTCCTTTGGGATTTCAACTTGAGCATTCAAAGCACAGCTGCGTTCCGTCTTTTATCGATTTCTAAGTTCTATAGGCCAGGTTGCCATGGTTGCATCACTCTTTAGAACACGTCTATATCCATGGGGGAAATTCAATGCAATGTGCCTTTTAATTTCAATCCCATCTCAGTGTACTTCCATCACAGTGAAGTAGGTATGCTATATTCTCCAAGACCTGGTTGCTGTTTTATTTTGGAGCCTGGAGTGCACTCCACCGTGGAATGTCAATCACTCTAGCTTTCCTGTGTGTTGGTTATAGCACCGGAAGTACGAGAGATAACGCTAACACAGATCTATTGTAGGCTGATTGCGAAAGGTTTGTGACCAGGGGCTGTTACTTTGCACACCAGTCAGGACTAACTTTAGGCGAAGCAACAAGAATACAATTCGGAGGCTTTTCAAAAACTTCCGATATTTCCTGTGTCGATAGCTAATCTCAGGGACTTCAGACAAACTGCCTTTGAGGCAATATGATTGTTTGTGAAACAGACCATTGCTCTGTTTAGTAATCCTACAAATGCATCAACACAGAATCAATGATTAAGTGTTTTAAAACCAAGTGTGATGCAGAACAATATAGCGTGTGCTCTGTTGCTCATCTAGAAAAGCACTTGAGTAACGTTAGTGCTACAACTCTTGAGAGGCTCCAGTACACTGCTTTGACCTGAAGTCCTTTCTCCGTCACGGCATGTGGATGAGCAGATTATTAGCCCATATATCCATTACCGCAATTACAAACTTACACATAGCACCATGGGAGTCTGCAACAGATTCACAGGGGCTGGCACTGCAGATGGCACTAGGTCTGCACCACCAGGGACAACAAAATGGTTTAAGGAAGCCCATCTCCCCAGGGAAATAGGTTGTCTCAGTCCACGGTACAAGATGAGAAACAGAGTGAGAAAACACAGGGGGGATAGTGATGATTTATTTGCTAGTGCTATATAATGACCACTTTTCAGGGTCTTCCTCCTCTCTTTAATTGTGTGGCTTTCTCAGGTGTTGTGAGCGGTGGGCCGGTGGCCACGACAGAAACAATAACCACTTTAAAAGTTAATGGTCTCTGAAATGGCCAATAAACACTACAGCCGTCCCCAAAAGCTAGAACAAAACATAGGACGATTTTGGCGGGAAATGAAATAGATTTTTCCCACTTAGACATCTCGCTCCTCTGTGATGAGATAGCTCGCTGCAGCGCTATAGTAGGAAAGGAGGGTTGAATATGGGTGTTTCCCCTTCAGCTGTCAGCTTTAGTATGTATCACAGTTTGGTCAGCGACAGTGATGAGAGGCTGTCAGAGGTAAGCTAATGCTCTGCTCTCCTTCGTCACTCAAATAGGCCATGAGACTCAGCTAGGGCTAAAACGTATCTACCAGGACTAGAACGTTCTGTTAGGGTGAAGGTATGGGGGACAAAACTGTAAATACATTTTTTTTTACAACTTTACATAGGATTATCGAATGCCATGTTGCTCATATACATTTATGACTAATAGCCTACCATCTTCAGAGCTAATTCCCTCAAAAATATTAGGTCTACTTTTTATTTATTTTTCATCATCACGTTATTTTAAAATGTTCTCCTACGTATCAAAAGATATTTTCAGAAAAGATTACAAGTTCATGGAAACATACTTTTTATCCATTCCTATTATATAGGTCTCTTTTCAATGTGTAAACCGGTACTGTTGACTGCAGCCGTTCAGTAATGTGTAAATGACTTGAAATGGTCCACAGTGGAGCAGTGTTGTTGTGTGTTCCACCCGCAGTGAGATGATGGATTGTCTGGGATGGCACTATCTTCCTTCACACTGTCTCCACAGCAGCGCTACTCACAGCAAGCAGCAGGCCAGACCAACCTGAACACAGCCTAATGGGAGTCCTGTATGAGACTCAAAAATAGATAGATTAGATAGATAGAGAGGCTGAGAAAGAGAGAGGCTGAGAAAGAGAGAGAGAGAGGCTGAGAAAGAGAGAGAGAGAGGCTGAGAAAGAGAGAGAGAGAGGCTGAGAAAAGAGAGAGAGAGGCTGAGAAAGAGAGAGAGAGAGGCTGAGAAAGAGAGAGAGAGGCTGAGAAAGAGAGAGAGAGGCTGAGAAAAAGAGAGAGAGAGGCTGAGAAAGAGAGAGAGAGAGAGAGAGAGGCTGAAGAGAAGAGAGAGAGAGAGGCTGAGAAAAGAGAGAGAGAGAGAGGCTGAGAAAGAGAGAGAGAGAGGCTGAGAGAGAGAGAGAGAGAGGCTGAGAGAGAGGAGAGAGAGAGGCTGAGAGAGAGGAGAGAGAGAGGCTGAGAAAGAGAGGCTGAGAGAAGAGAGAGAGAGAGAGAGAGAGGCTGAGAAAGAGAGAGAGGCTGAGAGAGAGAGAGAGAGAGGCTGAGAAAGAGAGAGAGAGGCTGAGAAAGAGAGAGAGGCTGAGAAAGAGAGAGAGAGAGAGGCTGAGAGAGAGAGAGAGAGAGGCTGAGAGAGAGAGAGAGATGCTGAGAAAGAGAGAGAGATGCTGAGAAAGAGAGAGAGATGCTGAGAAAGAGAGAGAGATGCTGAGAAAGAGAGAGAGATGCTGAGAAAGAGAGAGAGATGCTGAGAAAGAGAGAGAGATTTTTTTTACTGATTGATGATCCCTGAAATGTTACAGCTACTGTTGACAGACGTGTTTGAACTCTCACAGGGAGGGAGGGTGTGAGTAAGAGAGAGAGCGAAAGAGAGAGGTAAATGGGGAAGACAAAGAGGGAGCAGAAAGACCATTGTGAAAGAGAACCTCCACAAGAGAATAACAGAGTGAGAGTGTTTCAGAGAGAGAGAGCAACCACCGATGCCGACACATTCCACCACAAAGCCCTCACCTACAGAGGAGTCCCCTCAGCCAGCTGGTTCTGGGGCTCTGTTCATTTTAAACTCCACAGAGCACCAGGACTAGAAACACATTTAGAAACAACCAGATGAGAAAACAAAAATATAAATATTTGACACAATGGAAAGAATCAACTAAAAAACTCAGCAAATTGGAGTGCTATCTGGCCCTAAATAGAAAGCACACAGTGGCAGAATACCTGACCGCTGTGACTCACCCCAAATTAAGAAATCCTTGACTATGGACAGACTCAGTGACCATAGCCTTGTCACACCCTGATCTGTTTCACCTGTCCTTGTGATTGTCTCCACCCCTTCCAGGTGTCGCATATTATCCACGGTGTATATATCCCTGTGATTCCTGTCTCTCTGTGCCAGTTCGTCTTGTTTGCCAGTTCGTCTTGTTTGCCATGTCAAGCAGCTGTTTTCCTTGCGCCTATTTTTTCCCAGTCTCTTGTAGTTCTAGTCCTCTTGGTTTCGACCCTTGCCTGTCCTGACTCCGTACCCGCCTGTTCTGTCTTCAAGCTTGCCTATCCCCTTGTACTGTTTGGACTCTGATCTAGTTACTAAACCCCTGCCTGGCATGACCTCGAGACTGTCCTTCGTCTGGTACTGTTTTGGACTGGTACCGGTGTATGAGCTCTCGCCTGTCCCCGACCTACCTTTGCCTACCCCCTGGATTAATAAATATCGGAGCTCAACCATCTGCTTCCTGTGTCTGTATTTGGGTCTCGCCTTGTGTCCTTATAAGCCTTGCAATTGAAAGAGGCCACGATTGGCAGACTTGGCTGAGCTGCACTTCCTAACCTCCTGCCAAATGTATGACCACATTAGAGACACATATTTCCCACAGATCACACAGACTCGCAAAGAATTTGAAAACAAATTAAGTATTGATAAACTCCCACATCTGTTAGGTGAAATATCGCAATGTGCAATCACAGCAGCAAGATGTGTGGCCCTTTTGCCATGAGAAAAGGGCAACCAGTGGAGCACAAACAAAATTGTAAATACAACACATTTATCTGTTTATTTATTTTCCTTCAACTATGTGCACATTGCTACAACACTACATAGTCAATAATATACCATTTGAAATGTCTATATTCTTTAAAAACTTTTGTGAGTGTAATGTTTACTGTTAAGAGAAAGGAGACAATGAGGAGGAGAAAGGAGACAAAGAGAGACCAATGGTGGCGCATCACGATTACGTGACAACCAATAGGCTGGGTTTCTGTACAGCACTTTGAGATATCAGCTGATGTACGAAGGGCTATATAAATACATTTGATTTGATATATGTTCCTCCAAAATATGGACGCCTCTTCTAGCCTTTCTCCCCTATCCCAACAGCAGTCAGTTAGCTTTAAGTGTTCCTAGGGCCTTTGTAATCTCCACTTACAATGCCAGGAAAAGTGCTCATCACAATATGTCTGACACGAGGAATATTCCCAGAGAATCTGAACGTGTGTATCACGGCACTACCAGACACTGAGAGGAGATGAGGGCAGGTGAGGAGAGAAAGAGGGATTCTGGGCCAGTGGGGTTCAAGTATTACATTGTTACTGTGTGTTTGACTGGGATTTCCGCAGCTGAGCTGGGGACAGATGGTGAGTCACTGACCTCTCCATTAGGCTATTGACTCGTCATTGATGTTTGACTGAGAGGTGAGCGATGTGGATAGTGACTCCTCTGTCCTACTTGAATGGATCCACTGACAAAAACGCAATGGGGCATTTCACCCATGCAATGAGTCACCCATAAAGGAATGTCATAGGCAGCTCCAGACAGTGCAGCCTTTTCTGGCCAATGATAGATTATAAGGACTCATAGACAGAGAGTGTAAATGAAAGCAACATGGCACACCTGAGACTGAGGGATGGTTAGGGTCAGAGAGAGAGAGAATGATGGCTGCCACGTCCCTCTGGATATCATCCTCTGAGTGATGAATGTCATTTCAGCTTACAGCAAGGATGGCATCTCACCCTGCCCAATGTCAAATCCATCACACCATGCCAGCTCCTCATCAGCCAGCACTGTGGTAGCGTGTGTGTGTGTGAAGGAAGAGGGTTGGTGTGAGGATTTCTTTCTTAGTATTTCTCTTGCAGGATGTGTAAATGGACTTGTCATGTTTCAGCTAGGCCCAGTAAGCAGGTCAAGTCCAGGGGCTTCAATGTGTCTCTGTCTCTCTGATGTGCCTGGGTATAGAGGGAATCCTGTTCTTACTCTCTACTCTCATCACTGCACAAACACACACTCACCACTGGGGCATAGTGACACAGGGACACATTCACAAGGGCAGGGAGGTGCTGTTCGTTCAGACTGGAGGAGGAGGAGTTTTGAGGTGGAGGATGCTGGTACTGTAGTTGGTTGTTATTGTGTTCCTGCTCCCAGTTTCCTTGTCTCATCCTATTACGGTCCTAGTGGGGGACTAATGCACATCTCCACCGTGGATGAGTTTTGGGGAGGAGAGAGATTGCCCACTCACTCACAAACTGACCGTGACTCTGTTCCCAGGAACATGGAACTGGAGTCACGTCCTGTGTTTCTGCTATTCACATTCACCATGATTTCATTGTCCTCAGCCAAGTCATGGCTGAATCATTGTATTGTTGTACAGTAACTGTATTCCTGGAATTGAGGGAGTATTGAATAACATTGTTTATTTATGCAGTACCTGCCTCAAAAAATGACTTGTGTGACAGTATACATTCACATTTTGCAGTGGGTAGCAGCACAGTGAATTATTTCTGAGCATCATAAAGTATTACTAAAGGATAATGATACACTGCATGGTTCCTGATTTGACCCCTTTTACACAGGCCATCATTTTTATGGCAGAATAATTCCCTGCTAACATTTTAGGATGCGAGTTAGGGTCACGGGATAAAAAGCCTGGTAAACACTTTCTGCCATATTAGGCAATTTACCTGAAGAAAAAAAAGACAATTTATATAAGTCTGACCTCTGATACTTTGGCTCTCTAGAGGATACTGGAAAAAATATGCTTTTTGGTTTTTACATCAAGACAATAATTATTTTACAAATAAACATCCCCCCTTTCTATTTTTCAAACACACCCGTGTGTATACACACAAATACACACACACACTTACACACACGCTCTCTCTCTCCTTCTCTCCCCCCCTCTCTCCAAAAATGCAAATGAGAGGCTTCTGCCTATCAAACAGCTGCTTTCCCCATGGCAACCGATGGATTTTGTCCCTGTGATAAGACTGGAGAATATTTCTGGCATAATATAACAAAAAAACAGACTGCACAGTATATTGGCACAAATTGTCAGAACAAATATTCCCTAGGCCATTCAACAACTTCTGTACACTTAGTTACTAGATCTGTTGTTGTCAGAGTTTGTAAGCCGGTCCATCCTTGATTGCATCAACCTCCAAGCAGTTATCATTCCTACAACAGCATCTTGTCAACCTGGATCCTTATACATGTAACTATCTGTGCATCAGACAAAGAGACCCTGTTTAGGGGAGGGTTCCCAGACAGGTTTTTCGTCTTGAATCTGGTTCTGGAGGCAGCTCTGCAGTGGTCACTAATAAAGTCATAATGTCTGATTTTAAACCCAACCCTATCCTTAACCCTAACCTTAACCACACTGCTAACCCTAATGCCTAATCATAACCTTACATACATTTTTACAATATAGCCAATTTTTACTCGCTCAGTTCTGTCTCCAGGACAAGACTCATCCCAAAAAACGTCAACCACTGGAGGCAAGCTGAGCTAGCTATAACCTTATGGTGGCAGATGGTGATGGAGATGGGCCTTGGCACAGAGGCTTGAAAGGGGCCCTCTCAATGGGGCATCTGCCACACATCCACACCGTTTCCTGTACCGCACCACCCTCTGGAAGCCTTGGGGAGGCAGGTCACCGTGGCCTCATGATGAGGGGCAAGAAGTAGGCCGAACCGGATGGTGGGGGTGGAGGGTGTGGAACGGTGTGTTTCCCCCCACTTAAATTAGGTCACGTTGGAAGCTGTGCATTTGTCATGTATGACAGGCCTATTAATCATAGGAAGGGTTGTGTCAGAGCCTCAGGGGCCCCAGGGGCCCCATGGGCCAGCTCTGAAGGTGGGATGTCCCTCTGGAAGCCTTAGCCTTGTATTTGGTCCCTTCTCTCTCCTGCTCTCTTCTGCTCACTCCTCCCAGGTGTTTTTCTAGGAAGTTATCCTCCTCATATCCCATCAGTGTACCCAAGTCACACTCTCTCCTACTCTCTCTCTGTCCCTCTCCTCTCCGATTCTGTCTAGTCTGCTGTTTTTACAATGTCTCCTGCTGTAGTATTGTAGACTTTGCTGTAATATTTACTGGAGTTTTGTGGACATGACTGTAGTATACTGTAGCATTTACAGTTTACTATAGTATAGATACTGTAGTAAGAAACAAACTGTAGTACATCATTTAGTAATCACTGTAGTGTTTTTGCAGAATGTAGTATACTGTATTATTTACTGTAGTACTTTTTAAAGATATTACTGTAGTATTTACTATAGTGTTTTTCTTTTATTATCTTTGTCCTTGAGGAAACCTACTAGACAAAATACTCAAAGTGCAAATATCAGTTCAAGCTTCTGCTATTTTCTATAACCTGTAGGTAGGTAGGTCTGAACAGAGAGTTCAGAGCTTCTGCTCTTTTCTATAACCTGTAGGTAGGTAGGTCTGAACAGAGAGTTCAGAGCTTCTGCTCTTTTTTATAACCTGTAGGTAGGTAGGTCTGAACAGAGAGTTCAGAGCTTCTGCTCTTTTCTATAACCTGTAGGTAGGTAGGTCTGAACAGAGAGTTCAGGGCTTCTGCTCTTTTCTATAACCTGTAGGTAGGTAGGTCTGAACAGAGAGTTCAGGGCTTCTGCTCTTTTCTATAACCTGTAGGGAACACAGTATATGGTGTATAGTTGGGATGTTTCTCACTTATAGGTGGCACAGATTGGGGTACGGGGGAGGGGAATGGACAGGGTATATGCAAAATAAATACTGTAGTATATACTATATTAGTCACTGTAGTGTTTTTGCGGACAGTAGTGTTTTTGCAGAGATTACTGTAGTATTTACTGTAGTGTTTCTCTGGTCTGTAGTATACTGTAGTATTTACTGTAGTGTTTCTCTGGTCTGTAGTATACTGTAGCATTACCTGTAGTATTTCTCTGGTCTGTAGTACACTGTAGTATTTACTGTAGTGTTTCTCTGGTCTGTAGTATACTGTAGTATTTACTTTAGTGTTTCTCTGGTCTGTAGTATACTGTAGTATTTACTGTAGTGTTTCTCTGGTCTGTAGTATACTGTAGTATTTACTGTAGTGTTTCTCTGGTCTGTAGTATACTGTAGTATTTACTGTAGTATTTCTCTGGTCTGTAGTACACTGTAGTATTTACTGTAGTGTTTCTCTGGTCTGTAGTATACTGTAGTATTTACTGTAGTGTTTCTCTGGTCTGTAGTATACTGTAGTATTTACTGTAGTGTTTCTCTGGTCTGTAGTATACTGTAGTATTTACTGTAGTGTTTCTCTGGTCTGTAGTATACTGTAGTATTTGCTGTAGTATTCTACAACATTCTATAGTAAGTACTACACATGATCAAGGCATACTACAGTGTGTAGTACAGTATTCTATAGAATATTAGAGTTTACTACAGAATTTTATCATAAGTACTGTAGAATTCTTTAATGTGTGTGCCTTCTGACAGTCAGAGGCTCCTAGCTTTCTCCTGAGCTCTGACTAGCAATCTCTACCCAGGCCTCACCTCCTGTCTTCAGACCTCTACCCCACATAGTGTGTCTGGAACGTGGTGATGGGGTGGGGGTGTGGATGGAGAAGCCTGTCTGACAGGGGATCTGACCAAACAGAGGGGGTTCAAGTTTCTGTAGGAGAGTGCTGGAACACAACAATACAAAACTAAGACATAGTCAGGTGTTTCATTTCAATGTGTAGTCTGCCTGTGAGAAAATCTGCCTCTGCTTATGGACATGTGGGTGGTTGTATACATAGCTATATGCAATTTGTATGTGTGGGCACATGTTGACACAGAATGTGGGTGTTTGAGAGCGAGGCATTAGCAGACCTATGTGTACAGTATGAACATGTGAGAGTGTGTGGGTGCATCTGCGTGGTCTGTGTATTCGGCCTGGGGGCTAGGTGTATGCATCAGTGCGTGCGTGCCTGCGTGCCTGCGTGTGTGCGTGTGTGTGTGTGTGTGTGTGTGTGTGTGTGGTTGGGGCAAGGGTTTACCTTAGTTCATATCAAACAATATGTGGTCTGTGCACATGGGTGGGACGGAGTTGTTTTTCATTTTTCATGTGTTTTGTTAAGATATATATTGCTCTTGTTTTCCTGTAGAGGGAAAACATCCCTCTCTGTGTCCCTCCAAATGGCAGGCCATTTACATAGTATATTATTCTCTTTGATAGCCATGTTGGTTATATTATGGAAAATAGCCTCAAATACATTCTGTATTCAGAGAATGGGCCTACAGTAAGTGAGCTATATTTTGAGCTATGCAAACTCTGTGGACACAGGCCCATTGTAAATTAAGGGACATTACTGAGAAAGATCCAATTTATAAAAACATAAACAAGAGACCCCAGAAAAACACAGTCATTATTCACAACAACTATGGGTATTAGAAAGTACAACAAGTAGACCTATGTTTCCATGGTGATGGTGGTGGGCCACAGTTGGCTGTGCAGAGAGCTGATGATGATGATGATGATGAAGCACACATGACTCCACTGAGGGGGATCTGGCTGTCTGGTTTGTCTACTGATAGCCCTGTATACAGTATATATGCAGAAGTAGGTGGACACCCCTTCAAATTAGTGGATTTGGCTATTTCAGCCACACCCGTTGCTGACAGGTGTATAAAATTGAGCTCACAGCCATGCAATCTCCATAGACAAACATTGGCAGTAGAATGGCCTTACTGAAGATCTCAGTGACATTCAATGTGGCATAGTCATAGGATGCCACCTTTCCAACAAGTCAGTTCATGAAATTTCAACCCTGCTTGAGCTGCCCTGTTCAACTGTAAGTGCTTTTATTATGATGTGGAAACGTCTAGGAGCAACAACGGCTCAGCCGCGAAGTGGTAGGCCACACAAGCTCACAGAACGGGATTGTCTGTCCTCGGTTGCAACACTCTCTGGAAGCAATGTCAGCACAAGAACTGTTTGTCATATATTCTACATATTTCAGTGTGATTCCACAGTCATATGTCTGGATGTGTTTGAAACACCAGAAATAAAGACAATATTTATGATGCCAGTCCTGCCAAATCAGGGTGAGCTGCCAAGAGAAACTGAGGAACGAGCTCCCTGCAGATGTGTGGCGTGTGTCAGGAGCTGAGGAACGAGCTCCCTGCAGATGTGTGGCACGTGTGAGGAGCTGAGGAACGAGCTCCCTGCAGATGTGTGGCACATGTGAGGAGCTGAGGAACGAGCTCCCTGCAGATGTGTGGCGCGTGTGAGGAGCTGAGGAACGAGCTCCCTGCAGATGTGTGGCGCGTGTGAGGAGCTGAGGAACGAGCTCCCTGCAGATGTGTGGCGCGTGTGAGGAGCTGAGGAACGAGCTCCCTGCAGATGTGTGGCGCGTGTGAGGAGCTGAGGAACGAGCTCCCTGCAGATGTGTGGCGCGTGTGAGGAGCTGAGGAACGAGCTCCCTGCAGATGTGTGGCGCGTGTGAGGAGCTGAGGAACAGGCTCCCTGCAGATATGTGGCGTGTGTGAGGAGCTGAAGTCCATCTCCCGTCATAAAAGTAAAACCCCCCTCCCATGAACATACTAACCATGCAGGCCAGTGATGGGATGGGGTAGGTACAATGCTGTGGCGGTCGGTTCCGTTTAAGATGAGGGAGGATGATATGTATTTTTTTGAGCATGGCCTTATTTCTATTACAGCATATTGGATGACTGTCATTCATATTCCATTCACCCAGCTCAATGTAACATCGATAGGTTTAGGCTAATACAGGATTCTAGAATTTTTCCTATACCAATCAGGAGGTTGCCACATCCTAGCCTATTAATTAAAGTTCAAGGTGAAGAGAATTTTGAGTAATCACAGTGACTGTCAGTGGCACATTCAATATCGCCTTGCACACCCTTGCCTGCATCTAGCTGATCTAGGGCGTAAGCATTAGTCCAACAGATGCAAATTATTGTTTCTATTGGACAAATCCAGCTTTGTTTATCCCCGTTTCGTTCCGTTTGCTTCCGTTTAATAAATGTTTTCCAACAGAATCGGCAGAATGAATACACCTCTGATCACACGCAAACACAGTTCACTTTCATATCAGCCACATAAAAACAACATGATCACTTTGCTCTTTGCATATATAATTCCTTCTCACAACTATCTATGGGCTCTCCTCCACCTTTTCCCTTTGCTTGTGGACTTCAGTGCACAACACATCGGCTGTCTAACCAGACGTAAAAAAAAACGTTCCAAGCCAAATCTTCATAACATGACCGGTAACCTCAACATACAGCCTACATCGTTGTCAGGTCATAGTTAATATACTTGAACTAACGCGTTAGTATCCCCCTACAATTATACTGATAGCCAGCTAGCTAACATAGCATCCCTCTCTATTTGAGCCGGGTGTTTGAGTAGGATAAACTAGGTAGCTGCATTCCCTAGCTAAGTGGAAGTGAAAGTTTAAAAAGAAAATACAAGCAAATATAGCTAGCTCTCTATCTACTTTTGTCTCTCTCTCCCTCTTGCTTCTCCTTAATATTGGAAGAAATTAATTTGTTTAAAACTGTGAAGCTATTGTCTTTCTCTTTCTTTGAGTCAACTACTCACCACATTTTATGCACTGCAGTGCTAGCTACCTTTAGCGTATGCTTTCAGAACTAGATTAATTCTCTGGTCCTTTGATTGGGTGGACAACATGTCAGTTAATATTGCAAGTGCTCTGATAGGTTGAAGGATGTCCTCCGGAAGTTGTCATAATTACTGTGTAAGTCTATGGAAGAGGGTGAGAACCTTGAGCCTCCTAGGTTTTGAATTGAAGTCAATGTGCCAAGACACAAGCTAGCTGTCCTCTGGCTACACCATGGTGTTACCCTACAGAGTGCTGCTGAAGCTACTGTATACCATCATTGCAAAGCAATGTGTTTTAATAGATTGTTTGGTGACATGTGTATATATTTAGTATAGTTTTATCTAAAAAGCCTAACTTTTTTAATGTTTCACAATTTTAATTTATATGAAATTCACTGAGGAGGATGGTCCTCCTTTTCCTCCTCTGAGGAGCTTCCACTGGTAAAGTGTATTGTATAGACAGGGCATCCTGGTCTCACTCTCCCTCTACACATCCACAGACCCATGCAGCAGCAATGCTCACACATGGTGGCTGGTTATTGTTTTATTGGAGTGTGTGTGTGTGCACGCGTGTCTATGTTTGTGTGTATGTGCAAGTGTGTGCTTGTGTGTACCATTCTCTGTGCGTATGTGTTTGCGTCCCTGCCTCTCTGCCCGTGTCTGTGTGTGTGTGTCAGATGAAGTGAAACCATTCTCAGAGAGGTAAATGTTTGAACAGTGACTCCAGTGCTTTACAGAGGAGGCAGGCTCATTTAGTCCCAGTCCCAGATGTAGCCAGCTGGGGGAGAGGGGTGGCCACACCAGTCCCTCCTGGATGTGACCACCTCCCTGTTCTGTCTATCTGCTGGCTGCTGGCTGCTGGCTGCTGTGTGGCTGATGAAGATCATAAAGCTACAGCAATGCAGTTCCTGCCCTTCTAGCCATTTGATTACCTGTTCAGGAGTCTTATGGCTTGAGAATACTTTTTGACCTAGACTTGGCACTCCAGTACCGCTTGCCATGCGGTAGCAGATAGAACAGTCTATGACTGGGGTGGCTGGGGTCTTTGACAATTTTTAGGGCCTTCCTCTGACACCGGCTGGTGTAGAGGTCCTGGATGGCAGGCAGCTTGGCCCCAGTGATGTACTGGGCCGTACGCACTACCCTCTGTTGTACCTTGCGGTCGGAGGACGAGCAGTAGGATGCTCTCATTGTTGCAGCTGTAGAACCTTTTGAGGATCTGAGGACCCATGCCAAATCTTTTGGTCTCCTGAGGGGGAATAGGTTTTGTCATGCACTCTTTACGACTGTCTTGGTGTGTTTGGACCAAGATAGTTTGTTGGTGATGTGGACACCAAGGAACTTGAAGCTCTCAACCTGCTACACTACAGCCCTATCGATGAGAATGGAGGTGTGCTCGGTCGTCCTTTTCCTGTAGTTCACAATCATCTCCTTTGTCTTGATTACGTTGAGAGATAGGATGTTATTCTGGCACCACCCGGACAGATCTCTGACCTCCTCCCTATAGGCCGTCTCGTTCTTGTCGGTGATCAGGCCTACCACTGTTGAGTCATCTGTAAACTTAATGATGATGTTGGAGTCGTGCCTGGCCATGCAGTTGTGAGAGAACAGGGAGTACAGGAGGGGACTGAGCATGCACCCCTGAGGGACTCCAGTGTTGAGGATCAGCGTGGCAGATGTATTGCTACCTACCTTCACCACCCAGGGGCGGCCCATCAGGAAGTCCAGGATCCAGTTGCAGAGGGAAGTGTTTAGTCCCAGGATCTTTAGCTTAGTGATGAGCTTTGAGGGCACTATAGTGTTGAACGCTGAGCTGTAGTCATTGAATAGCATTCTCACATAGGTGTCCAGGTGGGAAAGGGCAGTGTGGAGTGCACTAGATATTGTATCATCTTTACGTTTCTTTCAGCCAGTTGTGTATGACTAAATGTCAATCTGTGCTGTATATGTGTCCTATTAGGACCTACGCGGCTATACCTGTATGTCTGGCATGTGGCCTAACATACAGGAGGATCAGTAAGGTCTCCTGTCAGGTTGAATTGACCACACAGCTATTTAGCTACAGTCCTACTGTAGTTAAGCTGCAGTACTATTGTAGGTGTCATTAGATATCTTCTGACTGCTTGGTCATTGAACACAGTGGGCCTCGTGTGTACATCCCTGAACACCCATATCATTTGTCTGTTCTGTGTTTGCACTAATTTCTGTGTTTGTACTAATTTCCGCATGGGCGGACTGCCTGGCGTCCCACGTAGATAAATGCACGTTTACAAGTATTTTTTTTTCCTCCACCAGGCATGATGATGAAATAGAAAGCAACGGAATTCAAACACAGAATTATAGCTACGTGAAAGACTACCACATTATTATACACAGTGGCATAAACATCTCTGAACAGCTGTGGTTAAATGTATTGACCACTTTACTACGTTGTTTACTGAGGCAGTATTCTCTGCTTTGCTCTCTGTTTGCTATAGCAACATTAAGGTATCTAAACGTTAGATCTGTCAGATGGCAGGACGAGTGGAGAGGGAGGAGGTAGCTCGGCAGCTCCAGGCTATCATCATCAAACTCGTTCTGGTGCCAAGCCCTGTTTGTCACAGCCGAGACACACAGTTCAAATAAAAGGCCATTTCAATACAGAATCAAATGAAAAGGGGAGAAACTGTGATAGCTCAGATTATTCATAAGCAAACACGTTTTTTCCCCTTCAGTTATTTCAATGATCACGTTCCCTGGCATGAGAAGTCAACGTGCCTCTTTCTCGCTCTCTCTTCTCTTCCCTTCTCTCTCTTCCCTTCTCTCGCTCTCGTTCTCACATGCCACTCAGCCTCCACCAGTGAGACATTTCTGCCATCTAGAGGACAATTTTTATTTTTATTTTTATTTATTTCACCTTTATTTAACCAGGTAGGCTAGTTGAGAAAAAGTTCTCATTGACAACTGCAACCTAGCCAAGATAAAGCAAAGCAGTGCGACACAAACAACAATCCAGAGTTACACATGGAATAAACAAGCGTACAGTCAATAACACAATAGAAAAAAAGAAAGTCTATATACAGTGTGTGCAAATGGTGTGAGGAGGTAAGGCAATAAATAGTCCATAGTAGCAAAGTTATTACAATTTAACAAATTAACACTGGAGTGATAGATGAGCAGATGATGATGTGCAAGTAGAAGTACTGGTGTGCAAAAGTAAATAAAAACAATATGGGGATAAGGTAGGTAGATTGGATGGGCTATTTACAGATGGGCTATGTACAGCTGCAGCGATCGGTAAGCTGCTCTGACAGCTGATGCTTAAATTTAGAGAGGGAAATATAAGTCTCCAGCTTCAGTAATTTTTGCAATTCGTTCCAGTCATTGGCAGCAGAGAACTCTACAATACCATGTGCAGTGCTGTCATCCCAGTGGCAAAGCAAGGAAGGAGCCTCTCTCAAACCTTGTTCTTAATTTCAATCACTTATTTTACAGGATCTCTCTTTTATTGATGACAGATCTTCATATCTACTAATGTCTTTGGTGATATTTTAATGCCCAGTAGAGAAATTGACTTTAGTGAACAAGCTGACCAACAGGTAGTCTCCAAATACAGATGTGGGTGCATTCTCTCTGATCCATCTGTGCTCATCTCACTGAACATACAGATATGAGTGCATTCTCAATCTCCCATCTGTGCTCATCTCACTGAACATACAGATATGGGTGTATTCTCAATCTCCCATCTGTGCTCATCTCATTGAACATACAGATATGGGTGCATTCTCTCTGTTCCATCTGTGCTCATCTCACTGAACATACAGATATGGGTGTATTCTCAATCTCCCATCTGTGCTCATCTCATTGAACATACAGATATGGGTGCATTCTCTCTGTTCCATCTGTGCTCATCTCACTGAACATACAGATACGGGTGTATTCTCAATCTCCCATCTGTGCTCATCTCATTGAACATACAGATATGGGTGCATTCTCAATCTCCCATCTGTGCTCATCTCATTGAACATACAGATATGGGTGCATTCTCTCTGATCCATCTGTGCTCATCTCACTGAACATAGAGATATGGGTGTATTCTCAATCTCCCATCTGTGCTCATCTCACTGAACATACAGATATGGGTGCATTCTCTCTGTTCCATCTGTGCTCATCTCACTGAACATAGAGATATGGGTGTATTCTCAATCTCCCATCTGTGCTCATCTCACTGAACATACAGATATGGGTGCATTCTCTCTGTTCCATCTGTGCTCATCTCACTGAACATACAGATATGGGTGCATTCTCTCTGTTCCATCTGTGCTCATCTCACTGAACATACAGATATGTTCCATCTGTGTGCATTCATTCTCTGTTCCATCTGTGCTCATCTCACTGAACATACAGATATGGGTGCATTCTCTCTGTTCCATCTGTGCTCATCTCACTGAACATACAGATATGGGTGCATTCTCTCTGTTCCATCTGTGCTCATCTCACTGAACATACAGATATGGGTGCATTCTTCTGTTCCATCTGTGCTCATCTCACTGAACATACAGATATGGGTGCATTCTCTCTGTTCCATCTGTGCTCATCTCACTGAACATACAGATATGGGTGCATTCTCTCTGTTCCATCTGTGCTCATCTCACTGAACATACAGATATGGGTGCATTCTCTCTGTTCCATCTGTGCTCATCTCACTGAACATACAGATATGGGTGCATTCTCTCTGTTCCATCTGTGCTCATCTCACTGAACATACAGATATGGGTGCATTCTCTCTGTTCCATCTGTGCTCATCTCACTGAACATACAGATATGGGTGCATTCTCTCTGTTCCATCTGTGCTCATCTCACTGAACATACAGATATGGGTGCATTCTCTCTGTTCCATCTGTGCTCATCTCACTGAACATACAGATATGGGTGCATTCTCTCTGTTCCATCTGTGCTCATCTCACTGAACATACAGATATGGGTGCATTCTCTCTGTTCCATCTGTGCTCATCTCAATGAAGATACGTTGTGATTCTGGCCTTTTCTTTTCTTCCACTTTGCTCATCTCTGTGTTGCTCATTGTGTCGCACCATCTGTTTTCCTGTTGTTTTTCTAAAGTAAAGCAGTCTCTTGCTCAGAGTGGCTGACGGGTGTTCAAGCAACAATTTGGTTTTAATTATGTGTGCTATCGGTGTAAGTGTAAGTATACATAAAGTCTGCAGGGAAGGACTTTTATCAGCCACAATACAGTAATTATAGATAATGTAGGATCTTCTTAAAGAGCATACTTTTAAATTGGATGTTGCATGGATGATGGAGTCAGACTTGGGTAAATGTACAGTCTTGTGTAAATCCAAAGAGCGCATTCACTCCCAGCGCTCCAACTTTAGTAGTATAACTACATCATAACTTTACTAGCATCACTACATCATAACTTTAGTAGCATCACTCCATCATAACTTTAGTAGTATAACTACATCATAACTTTACTAGCATCACTACATCATAACTTTACTAGCATCACTACATCATAACTTTAGTAGCATCACTCCATCATAACTTTAGTAGTATAACTACATCATAACTTTAGTAGCATCACTACATCATAACTTTAGTAGTATAACTACATCATAACTTTAGTAGCATCACTACATCATAACTTTAGTAGTATAACTACATCATAACTTTACTAGCATCACGACATCATAACTTTACTAGCATCACTACATCATAACTTTAGTAGCATCACTACATCATAACTTTAGTAGTATAACTACATCATAACTTTACTAGCATCACTACATCATAACTTTAGTAGCATCACTCCATCATAACTTTAGTAGCATCACTACATCATAACTTTAGTAGCATCACTACATCATAACTTTAGTAGCATCACTACATCATAACTTTACTAGCATCACTACATCATAACTTTAGTAGTATAACTACATCATAACTTTAGTAGCATCACTACATCATAACTTTAGTAGTATAACTACATCATAACTTTACTAGCATCACTACATCATAACTTTACTAGCATCACTACATCATAACTTTAGTAGTATAACTACATCATAACTTTACTAGCATCACTACATCATAACTTTACTAGCAGCACTACATCATAACTTTAGTAGTATAACTACATCATAACTTTAGTAGCATCACTACATCATAACTTTACTAGCATCACTACATCATAACTTTAGTAGTATAACTACATCATAACTTTAGTAGCATCACTACATCATAACTTTAGTAGTATAACTACATCATAACTTTACTAGCATCACTACATCATAACTTTAGTAGTATAACTACATCATAACTTTACTAGTATCACTACATCATAACTTTAGTAGTATAACTACATCATAACTTTACTAGCATCACTACATCATAACTTTAGTAGTATAAATAACTACATCATAACTTTAGTAGCATCACTACATCATAACTTTACTAGCATCACTACATCATAACTTTACTAGCATCACTACATAACTTTAGTAGTATAACTACATCATAACTTTAGTAGCATCACTACATCATAACTTTACTAGCATCACTACATCATAACTTTACTGGCATCACTACATAACTTTAGTAGTATAACTACATCATAACTTTAGTAGTATAACTACATCATAACTTTAGTAGTATAACTACATCATAACTTTAGTAGTATAACTACATCATAACTTTAGTAGCATCACTACATCATAACTTTACTAGCATCACTACATCATAACTTTACTAGCATCACTACATAACTTTAGTAGTATAACTACATCATAACTTTAGTAGTATAACTACATCATAACTTTAGTAGCATCACTACATCATAACTTTACTAGCATCACTACATCATAACTTTACTGGCATCACTACATAACTTTAGTAGTATAACTACATCATAACTTTAGTAGTATAACTACATCATAACTTTAGTAGTATAACTACATCATAACTTTAGTAGCATCACTACATCATAACTTTACCAGCATCACTACATAACTTTAGTAGTCCACAGTTCTTAGAAGTCAGGTAACACAAGTTTCATTGCATTGTAGATGGATTGACAATCAAATGTTTCTTTAGTAACCCCATCAATGTAAAAGCTGATTAATTTTACACTGTTATTCCTTCACAGGGCACCGGGTTGGGCACCTGTTCAGTAGCAACTGTTGGACTGAGAGGAGAGTGAAGGTCTAGCTGTTAACTGTTACTGCAGGCTTCATGAACAGGGCAGAAATGTAATTTGTTCCTCTGGATGTGTGAGCAGCATGTTCAAAGGGTATAGACTCTATTTTGAGTCCCCTGCTGCCATTACGTTGTAATCACGGTGACAAGCTGACTGAGATGTGTTGCTTCTGCTTCTATACTGAGAGCTGCTCCTCCGTACTTCTTCTTCTTCCTCATCAAAGCTCAGGGATGTGGCTCGGCTCTCCGCCGGGATTCATATTCTCTCCGCCTCGCCGATCCATCATGATCGGCCCCGCTCTGCTTTGATCAATATCTGTCTGACCGTGACATGTGTGACATTCATCTTGCCTGCTATATGAAACAGCTGCCTTTCCTGTTCATACAAAGCCCCCGTGAAGACCGGCTCATTTTTGACCGATGATGCGGTTCTCCTGAGAGTTAGACCTGTGGACTTGTTAACCTCAGCGATCACCTTTCTAGTCAAAGACCGGAGACATAGACATAACGTTCATGTTGAAGAAGTGCACAAAAGCGATTGACTTGTCATGTGCTCGGTTCAAGTCTCTTTGAGACGACTTTAGAGCAAAATCAAAGAAAATGTCTTAAATGCTACACGAGTAAAACTTTAAAATGTCCCCATTTGTCTTTCCCCACTGAGCACAGACGCCGATTCAACATCTATTCCACATTGGTTTATCGTAACGTCATTGAAATGTCGTGGAAACGACGTTGATTCAATCTGTGTGTGCCCAGTGGGTCATGTTATACAAAAGCAGTGAAATATACAGAGGTTAATGCATATTATTCAAAATGGTAGGTCAACCTATTGTTAGAGTGCACCATATATTCCTGACCCTGACACATTATCCAGAGTAAAATGTTACTCTCATATGGGGATATTCCACAGTTTTCCCACTCCCCTATCCTTGCATGTTCATTATGAAAGTGGAACAGTCGCCAACGTTTACAAGGACATCATATATTATTTAATGATTCTTTTCACCATGAAAAGGAATCAATCAATCAACCGAGGCAAGTTAATTTACTGACAGGAACAACATTGCTGAAGTCTACATTTTCTTGATTAGATGGGTTTAAATCCATTTATACAGTGCATTTGGAAAGTAGTCAGACCCCTTATTCTAAAATGGCTTAAAAAAAATAAGTCCACTCAACAATCTACACACAATACCCCATAAGACTAAGCAAAACCAGGTTTTTACATATTGATTGGACATGATTTGCAAAGGCACACACCTGTCTATATACAGTCCCACAGATGACAGTCCGTGTCAGTGCAAAAACCAAGCCATGAGGTCAAAGCAATTGTCCGCAGCGCCCCGAGATAGGATTGGGTCGAGGCACAGATCTGGGAAAGGGTACCAAAAAATGTCTGCATCATTGAAGGTCCCCAAGAACACAGTGGCCTCCATCATTCTTAAATGGAAGAAGTTTGGAAACACCAACAAGACTCTTCCTTAGATCTGGCCGAACTGAGCAATCGGGGGAGAAGGGCCTTGGTCAGGGAGGTGACCAAAAACCTAATGGTCACTCTGACAGAGCTCCACATTTCCTCTGTGGAAATGGGAGAACCTTCCATAAGGACAACCATCTCTGCAGCACTCCAGCAATCAGGCCTTTGTGGTAGAGTGACCAGAAAGAAGCCACCCCTCAGTAAAAGGCACATGACAGCCCACTTGGAGTTTGCCAAAAGGCACCTTAAAGGCTCTCAGATCATGAGAAACAAGATTATCTGTTTTGATGAAACCAAGACCAAAGTCTTTGGCCTGAATGCCAAGCGTCACGTCTGGAGGAAACCGGGCACCATCCCTACAGTGAAGCATGGTGGTGGCAGCATAATACTGTGGGGATGTTTTCAATGCCAGGGACTGGGAGACCAATCAGGGTCGAGGGAAAGATGAACGGAGCAAAGTACAGAGAGATCCTTGATGAAAGCCTGCTCCAGAGTGCTCAGGACATCAGACTAGGACAAAGGTTAAAATTCCAACAGGACAACAACCCTAGCACACAGCCAAGGCAACACAGGATTGGCTTCGGGGTCAAGTCTCTGAATGTCCTTGAGTGGCCCAGTCAGAGCCCGGACTTGAACCCAATCTAACATCTCTGGAGAGACCTGAAAATAGCTGTGCAGCAACACTCCCCATACAACCGGACAGAGCTTGAGAGGATCAGCAGAGAAGAATGGGAGAAACTCCCCAAATACAGGTGTGCCAAGCCTGTAGAGTCATACCCAAGCTGCAATCACTGCCAAAGGTGCTTCAACAAAGTACTGAGTAAAGGGTCTGAATACTTATGTAAATGTGATATTTCCTGTTTTCGCTTTGTCATTATGGTGTATTGTGTGTAGATGGATGAGGGGGAAAAAATATTTGATCAATTTTAGAATAAAGCTGTAACGTAACAAAATGTGGAAAAAGTCAAGGGGTCTGAATACTTTCCGAATGTACCGTATGTAAGACTATGCGTTCTATGGAAAATAATGAACAACGTGGAAGGTGCGTTCCACGATGTGCTAACCTTCCACAGAGTTGCATTATTTTCCTGAGAATGCCTAGAGCCACGAGTTGATAATCCCTTTTATACCATAGCTATAATTTAATTCATTTGCCACTAGAAATGTGTTCATTTTCCGCTAGAAATGTGTTCAAAATCCACTGAAGTAGCTAACAGGTTTACTAGATAGCAAAAGTAGTTGCCTTGGTAACCAAACAAACAGACTTTCTAGTTTAGCTAACCAAACTATCAATCCTAGCTTGATATTATGAAAATCGAATTCAATAATGCCAATAATGTTTTCAATTTGACTTTTGCTTTGAAAAGCAGCTCAAAGATAGAACTTGTAAAAAATTAAATATAGCCATTGAATTCTACCGTGCAAACATAGCGTGCGTTACAGGGAAATAATGCATGCTATAGAATGCCCTTCAAGCCAATCAGAAATGAGTATTCAACAAGGCCATGGTATAAATAGAGATGAAGTGTGAGAGGCTTGTATCCACTCTATTCCGTTGTGATCTGACATGATGGGTGATGTGGCTGATGGGTGCAGACAGGCTTTCAACACTGTCCACGGGAGTTCAGGAATTCTGAAGGGCATTTCCCAGATTGTTGTGTGTGTTTTGAGAGACGATCAATACAAGACATTTCTGCAGGTGGTGAGAGCTAGCCATGTTACTAGACTGCAGTAGGCTACATTCCCTTCCTCTGAGAGCTCCCTGAAGTGCACACGGAAACCCTCTTAGTGGAACACATTTGCGTGCTACAGCACCCCCTGTCGGACACCTCTGGGAATAACACTCCTCTAGTTTAACCTCTCTGCCCTGAGTAGTCTGCCTGAGCCCCCTCCCAAGTCCCTCAGATGTGTTTACAGATCAACTCGGCCAAGTGGGCATGATTTGGAGCTGTGTTGAGATAGCTAATTTACACAAAGCACAGCTCCAATCCCTCATGTGCTTCAGTGTTTTCACACCGGCCGGTTTGCGAGACAGCTCTGTTCCCCAGCTCTGAGAGAAGTCAGGGTTTGCCAAGAAGCTGCATAGCTTGTAAAGCATTGAAATATCACAGTCGTCCTTCTTCATTTTGTCTGCCAGCAGTTTGCGGCTCCCACGAAATTGCTTCGCCTCAACCTTCAAAGGGAATTGTCCCTCTGTGTGCCTTTTGCTGAAAGATTGTGAGGCTTGAATGTCATTTGATGTTGCCCTACAGTTTGTGAAAGGGAGCGGGGAGTCAAGAAAATGAGAATGTATTCCAGGTTCTGGAGCAAGTGGTGCATTGCTGCAACTCGGGGAAGGAGGGAGGGAGTGTGGGGTAGAGAGAGGAAAGGGTGGTTGCTGCAACTCGGGGAAGGAGGGAGGGAGTGTGGGGTAGAGAGAGGAAAGGGTGGTTGCTGCAACTCGGGGAAGGAGGGAGGGAGTGTGGGGTAGAGAGAGGAAAGGGTGGTTGCTGCAACTCGGGGAAGGAGGGAGGGAGTGTGGGGTAGAGAGAGGAAAGGGTGGTTGCTGCAACTCGGGGAAGGAGGGAGGGAGTGTGGGGTAGAGTGAGGAAAGGGTGGTTGCTGCAACTCGGGGAAGGAGGGAGGGAGTGTGGGGTAGAGAGAGGAAAGGGTGGTTGCTGCAACTCGGGGAAGGAGGGAGGGAGTATGGGGTAGAGAGAGGAAAGGGTGGTTGCTGCAACTCGGGGAAGGTCGGAGGGAGTGTGGGGTAGAGAGAGGAAAGGGTGGTTGCTGCAACTCGGGGAAGGAGGGAGGGAGTGTGGGGTAGAGAGAGGAAAGGGTGGTTGCTGCAGACACACTGTTGCTAGGAAACACTTGTGGCTTCTCCTCTTCTCTCTCTGTCTCCTTGAAGAACAAACTGACTGAAAGAAGCAGCCAGAGTGAAATGTCACTCGATTCATTCCAAGGAGTTTGGGGAATGTGGTGCATGTATCCATTTAAGTACAAACATTTATCAAAAGATGCTCTTTGAGCCAACGTACCCCCGTCTCTGCCCAGGGGGAAGTCTTCGTTTAAGGCACTGGCTGAGAGCTAGAGATGTAGGATCTTAATTTGAGTCAGTTTGCTACAGCAGGAAAATAATCCTCCAGCAACAGTTAATGTGAATTATTGTGTGGATTATAATTAATGGACATTTTTGAAGGGTTTGGTACATTTTTCGTTAGTGCAAATCAGGTGTGAAATTTCAAAGTGGAACTTTAGAAGCCTTTTTAAAACTCTGATACATTACAAGTTTGCATTTCCTGCAATGCAGGAAAATTCTCAGCAAATTAAGATCCACAGCTCAATATATTCCTTCCTCTCCTCTCTTTTATCCATCTCTCTGTCTAATTCCTTGCCATATGGTATATCAGCATAATCCCCCGTGCAGATATTTGATTATCAAAGCCGCCCGGCAGAGAAGGCTACGCTCTCTCTGCCACCTCCCCTCCCACTACAGTACATTAAGATTCAGAGTGTGTCGCCACACCACCAGTGGTCTGGTCCAGTCCTATAATTCCCACAAGGCAAGAGAAGGCGACTCTAGCAACCAAGCTTTAACAGGCCTAACAGCCTGACCGGTGCTGTGCTGTTGGACACACTGGTCATCAAAGAGGTTCTGTACAGAACCCATCACGTTGTATGTCCATGTGCCAGCAAATTATACTAGGGTAAGAATAATTGTATTGATTGACTGTAGTTGCATTGTGTGCTTGCTTAAAGCTAATTATCTTAAACTAGATGCTGAGCTGATGCTGGGTGCAAATGAGCTTGAGAATAATGCATTTTTTATCTTGTTAAGTGGATTCTCTGACAGGGTCATGCAGCGGTGAGAGGTACTCACAAATCTCACAGGCTTCCATCCATACTAATGCTGACGTGGCACAGTCACATGCAAAACTGAATTATTACAGGATAAAACATAGCATTTTGAGATAAGATTACTCTGTAATGGTACTGAAGGAGAAAAGTACGGTTTTGTTTCTGATGCCATGCAGGAAGAGGGCAAGATGAAGCTGAGGATGAGGATGGCAACGACGAAGATAACAATGGCATTATGGTAATGGCATTGATCTTGTAAGGTTAGCCTGATTAGAGTAGTGGATGTATGAGCAATAACACAGTGAAGAAGAGGCCTCTTCAGGAGAGAAAGCCCGGCAGGGGGATGTGTTTTTTAAAGGCCAATATCAATATTGACTGTGGTGGAACGTCCTGTGTGGTGGAACGTTTTACACAGTCTGTTCTTTGTGTTGACCTCACTACACCCACACAACTCCTTTATAGGACCTGGATACACTTTACTATCAATACCTAGTTCTACATTTTGGCTATAAAGTAAGTATGAGATATTATCTGAGATAAATCTATTTGAGAATGTATTCAGTCTTCTATTTCATTAGTTATTACAAATGTTACCTGTAAACATTCAATAAATCCATCTCTCTTTCTGTCATAATTTTGCAGGTTTTGGAGTGCCAGTCCAAACTGTCAGAATGCTGTTGAGAATATCCTTTATTTTTGCATGCTGTAAGTATATCGTAAATACAGGCTACTTCAACAGTATGTTGGAGCATTCACCATGTACCATGGAAGAGGGGTTGCATTTAAAAGTGCATTTCAATAAAAATAAAAAACAATCCCACACTCAGCCTCTTCCACAACAACTTTGCAAGTAGAGAGCCTTATTAAGTGGCTGCAAATTCATGTACACAGAATCCTTGGGGTTTCAGCAGCTTATTGGTGGAATTACTGTATGAGCATTTACAATGTTTCAAACAACATTAGATTCCTTACATCTAAAAGGGGTCTAAGTTCTAGGTGGCAGAGAGGCTCTGAAGGACTGTTGAGCAACATACAGACAGCACCCATCGTATTGGGCTCTTCTACTGTCTGTCCTGGTTCTCTCTTCAGAGAATAAAATAAGACACTCTGTCATGTAAATACATGTGTTGTCTAAGTGTCCCTGAACAGTGTCCCTGAACAGTGTCCCTGGTTGTATAAAAACTACCAGTGAGTGCTACCTAACCTAACGACAAGTCCATGTGGACCTGCATGTGCAAGTGCAGTTAGTTGTGTCTGTGTTGTTTGTTCATGTCAGGCTTGTCTGGGTATTCCATTAGAATTGAATTGATCTACAAATACAAACGCCACTGCACTTGCTTTTTCTTAAGGTTACCATGGTGTCGTGTGTGCCAAATTGCTTTCCGTAAGGCCTGATTACGCCTTAGTGATAAGCAGTTCATTTAAATTACAAGATCCGGCCTGCGTGTTCAGGTGCCAGGCAGACCAATTTGACATTCATTGTGGTGTTGAGGGAAATAAAGTTAATGAAGTATGAAGTTCAAACACTGATGATCCAGCCTGCTGGTCAGAATACCCATAACCACACAACCTTTAACCTGTATGAGGTTAGGAATAATTATGATAATCCTCATTATGATTTTACCTGTGATTGCCTAAGGCACATAAGTCAATCAAATGTCTATTCCATGTTGGTTCCACATAATTTCATTGAAATGTAGTGGAAACAACGTGGCTTGTTGTGTGCCCAGTGGGTATGTTTTGCAGTGCAGTTTCAGTACAAGTTAATGAATTGAGTGCGATTAAGAACTCCTGAATTTTTTCCCGCACATTGAATATAGTTGCAGAAAGTCCCTGTAATCCTAGATTCAGATCATTCAGGCGAGAAAAAACATCACCCAGATAGGCCAGTCGCACGAGAAATTAGTCATCATGCAAGCGGTCAGACAAATTAAAATTATGGTCAGTAAAGAAAACTTTAAGCTCATCTCTCAATTTAAAAAAACGTAGCAATACTTTGCCCCTTGATAACCAGCGCACTTCTGTATGTTGTAAAAGCGTTACGTGGTTGCTGCCCATATCATTGCGTAGTGCAGAAAATAGAGAGTTAAGGGGCCTTGCTTTAACAAAGTTAAGCATTTTCCTTTTAGTGTCCAAAATGTCTTTCAAGCTGTCAGGCATTCCCTTGGCAGCAAGAGCCTCTTGGTGGATGCTGCAGTGTACCCAAGTGGCGTCGAGAGCAACTGCATGCACGCGCACTCCACTATGTCTCCCTGTTATGGCTTTTGCGCCATCAGTACCAATACCAACATGGACAGCAGCTACGTTTGGCTACATACGGACGGTTAGTGGATTTCCCACGAGAGAGTAACGGTTAATGTGATTCGATGTTAATTATTTGACTAGGCAACCTGTATTTGACATTTTGTTATTATTTCGATGAACACTACAAGGTTTAATTTTATTTTTGGCAGTGAAGCGAGGCTACTCAGGCAAGAAAAAAACCTCACCCAATTGTATAGCCCTGGACTGTTTGAAAATGTGAAGGAAAAAAAAAATTACTTAAAAAAATAATAATTGTGAATCACATTATTATTTGGCGTGCCCCGACGGCATTGCACGTACCCCTGGGGATACCAGGTCTGTGCCAATGGCGACAGTTATTCTTACTGGGGTCCGACACATTACAAACAAAAATACATACATTTAAAAAACATTTGAAACAATTTAGAATGTAGATATTACAGACTACAAAGAGAAGTATATTTTTTATGTTTTCTCTCACAGAGACGGTGATGGCCTCCACAAGGCAGTAGACGTGGTGTGTGATGTTTACGGTATTGTCAGGGCCCCCTTCTTAGGTATCCTGGGGGGGGCCGTGGTTGGTATCCTGTGTGATGGCATTAAACTCTAACTCTAGTGAGAACTTCATACTGTATGGTGTATACTTGTAGCTTCATTGCGGTAGATCTCACATTCAGTGACAACCACACAGGAGACCCGTAACTCAAGGATGCTCCTACACCATGACTGTGAGAGATTGAACAGCACTAACTAATGATTATAACCTGTCTCCATGATCTAGTAGCATGTAATGGTGCATTAGGTAGGCCTATGTTCTACCCAGGCTGATGTCTCACTATAGAGGAAGTAACGAGTGATTTGGAGGGATTAGCCAAACCACTGGAGCAGGGCTGAGATTACACTGAACTCCCCTTTGACACTTGGACCTGGCTGTTCTTAAAATCCCATCAAAGACAGCTAACACATGAGGATCTGGCCGTCATTAAGGCCGCAGCCATGCGTCTGCATTAGCCATCTGCATCCTGGCCTGAAAAGCAGCAGTGCAGGAACAGCTAAACAACATTATTCTGCTCCTTGCTACCTCTAATTGAACTGCGGTATGAGAGGAACACATGTTCTGTCAGATCCTTTCATCTGTGTGCAATCTGTAGATTGGTTACGCATCACAGGGAACAAACTATCTCTAAGCTGACTAGAAGGCAGTGTGGATTCCATGGCTTCCTAATGTGTGTTAGCCTGAGTGCCAGTCTGTTTGTTACCATGAATATGCCTGCCAGCTGTTCTCCCCATGCTCTGAGATCGCGCCCTGGAATACCATCCGGGCCCATGGATTTGCGATTGTTGACCTAATGAAAAACCCGAGTCCTCTCGCTCGGTGACAGCCCTCACACCCGGCTCGAAGTTGTTGTTGTCAAATCATGCATAAAATGCATTGAGTTTGTCTGGTAGAGAGGCATCGTTGGGCAGATCATGGTTGGGTCTTCCTTTGTAATCCGTAATGGACTGTAGCCGCTGCCACATCCAATGATGACTCTGCGGAGGTCATAGCGGGCCTTCTTGTACTTATTCCTGTCTTCGGCCGTAGCATCAGGGTTGTCGGAGATAGCTCTGTGTGTGGTAGCCCTGCTCACCTATGTTACAATGCTGTTCATTGACTACAGCTCAGCATTCAACAACATTATCCCCTCCAAGCTCGTCACCAAGCTTAGGACTGTGGGTCTGAACACCTCCCTCTGCAACTGGATCATGGAATTTCTGACAGGCCTTCCCCAAGTGGTGAGGGTAGGCAACATCACCTCCACCACACTGACCCTTAACATAGGGGCCCCACAGGGGTGTGTACTTAGTCCCCTCCTGTACTCCCTGTTCACCCATACTGTGTGGCCACACCAGACTCCAACACCACCATCAAGTTCGCTGACAACATGACGGTGGTAGGTCTGATCACTGGCGACAATGAGTCAGCCTACAGGGAGGAGGTCAGTGACCTGACAGTGTGGTGCCGGAGCAACAACCTCTCCCTCAACGTCAGCAAGACCAAGGAGCTGATTTTGGACTACAGGAAACAGCGTGGCGTACACGCCCCCATCCACATTGACGGGGCTGCAGTGGAGCAGGTAGACAGCTTCAAGTTCCTCATTGTCCAAATCACTAAAGACTTCAAATGGTCCAAACACACACACAGTTGTGAAGAAGGTACAGGTTTCTTCCCCTCAGGAGGTTGAAAAGGTTTGGCATGGGCCCTCAGATCCTGAAAAGGTTTGGCATGGGCCCTCAGATCCTGAAAAGGTTTGGCATGGGCCCTCAGATCCTGAAAAGGTTTGGCATGGGCCCTCAGATCCTGAAAAGGTTTGGCATGGGCCCTCAGATCCTCAAAAGGTTTGGCATGGGCCCTCAGATCCTCAAAAGGTTTGGCATGGGCCCTCAGATCCTGAAAAGGTTTGGCATGGGCCCTCAGATCCTCAAAAGGTTCTATAGCTGTACCATTGAGAGCATATTGACTGGCTGAATCACTGCTTGATATGGCAATAGCACAGCCCTCCATCGCTTGGCGCTACAGAGGGTTGTGAGGACAGCCCAGTACATCACTGGGGCTGAGCTCCCTGCCATCCAGGAACTCTATATCAGGCGGTGTGAAAAGAAGGCCCAGAAAATTGTAAAAGACCACCAAAGCCATAGACGATTTTCCCTGCTGCTGCATGGCAAGAGGTACCGGTGCATCAAGTCTGACACCAACAGGCTCTTGAACAGCTTCTATCACCAAGCAATACAACTGATAAATAGCAAACGAAATCTGTGGAAAGAACTGAAAACTGCTGTTCACAAATGCTCTCCATCCAACCTCACTGAGCTCGAGCTGTTTTGCAAGGAGGAATGGGAAAAAATTTCAGTCTCTCGATGTGCAAAACTGATAGAGACATACCCCAAGCGACTTACAGCTGTAATCGCAGCAAAAGGTGGCACTACAAAGTATTAACTTAAGGGGGCTGAATAATTTTGCACGCCCAATTTTTCAGTTTTTGATTTGTTAAAAAAGTTTGAAATATCCAATAAATGTTGTTCCACTTCATGATTGTGTCCCACTTGTTGTTGATTCTTCACAAAAAAATACAGTTTTATATCTTTATGTTTGAAGCCTGAAATGTGGCAAAAGGTCGCAAAGTTCAAGGGGGCCGAATACTTTTGCAAGGCACTGTACATTTTTTTTATTTTTTTTTATTTCACCTTTATTTAACCAGGTAGGCCAGTTGAGAACAAGTTCTCATTTGCAACTGCGACCTGGCCAAGATAAAGCATAGCAGTGTGAGCAGACAACACAGAGTTACACATGGAATAAACAATTAACAAGTCAATAACACAGTAGAAAACAAAGGGGGGAGTCTATATACAATGTGTGCAAAAGGCATGAGGAGGTAGGCGAATAATTACAATTTTGCAGATTAACACTGGAGTGATAAATGATCAGATGGTCATGTACAGGTAGAGATATTGGTGTGCAAAAGAGCAAGTAAATAAATAAAAACAGTATGGGGATGAGGTAGGTGAAAATGGGTGGGCTATTTACCAATAGACTATGTACAGCAGCAGCGATCGGTTAGCTGCTCAGATAGCTGATGTTTGAAGTTGGTGAGGGAGATAAAAGTCTCCAACTTCAGCGATTTTTGCAATTCGTTCCAGTCACAGGCAGCAGAGTACTGGAACGAAAGGCGGCCAAATGAGGTGTTGGCTTTAGGGATGATCAGTGAGATACACCTGCTGGAGCGCGTGCTACGGATGGGTGTTGCCATCGTGACCAGTGAACTGAGATAAGGCGGAGCTTTACCTAGCATGGACTTGTAGATGACCTGGAGCCAGTGGGTCTGGCGACGAATATGTAACGAGGGCCAGCCGACCAGAGCATACAGGTCGCAGTGGTGGGTGGTATAAGGTGCTTTAGTGACAAAACGGATGGCACTGTGATAGACTGCATCCAGTTTGCTGAGTAGAGTGTTGGAAGCCATTTTGTAGATGACATCGCCGAAGTCAAGGATCGGAAGGATAGTCAGTTTTACTAGGGTAAGCTTGGCGGCGTGAGTGAAGGAGGCTTTGTTGCGGAATAGAAAGCCGACTCTTGATTTGATTTTCGATTGGAGATGTTTGATATGAGTCTGGAAGGAGAGTTTGCAGTCTAGCCAGACACCTAGGTACTTATAGATGTCCACATATTCAAGGTCGGAACCATCCAGGGTGGTGATGCTAGTCGGGCATGCGGGTGCAGGCAGCGATCGGTTGAAAAGCATGCATTTGGTTTTACTAGCGTTTAAGAGCAGTTGGAGGCCACGGAAGGAGTGTTGTATGGCATTGAAGCTTGTTTGGAGGTTAGATAGCACAGTGTCCAATGACGGGCCGAAAGTATATAGAATGGTGTCGTCTGCGTAGAGGTGGATCAGGGAATCGCCCGCAGCAAGAGCAACATCATTGATATATACAGAGAAAAGAGTCGGCCCGAGAATTGAACCCTGTGGCACCCCCATAGAGACTGCCAGAGGACCGGACAGCATGCCCTCCGATTTGACACACTGAACTCTGTCTGCAAAGTAATTGGTGAACCAGGCAAGGCAGTCATCCGAAAAACCGAGGCTACTGAGTCTGCCGATAAGAATATGGTGATTGACAGAGTCGAAAGCCTTGGCAAGGTCAATGAAGACGGCTGCACAGTACTGTCTTTTATCGATGGCGGTTATGATATCGTTTAGTACCTTGAGTGTTGTTGAGGTGCACCCGTGACCGGCTCGGAAACCAGATTGCACAGCGGAGAAGGTACGGTGGGTTTCGAGATGGTCAGTGACCTGTTTGTTGACTTGGCTTTCGAAGACCTTAGATAGGCAGGGCAGGATGGATATAGGTCTGTAAGTTTGGGTCCAGGGTGTCTCCCCCTTTGAAGAGGGGGATGACTGCGGCAGCTTTCCAATCCTTGGGGATCTCAGACGATATGAAAGAGAGGTTGAACAGGCTGGTAATAGGGGTTGCGACAATGGCGGCGGAAAGTTTCAGAAATAGGGGGTCCAGATTGTCTGATACACTCCTGGCTCCGACCCATCACCATACATCTGATACACTCCTGGCTCCGACCCATCTCCATACATCTGATACACTCCTGGCTCCGACCCATCTCCGTACATCTGATACACTCCTGGCACACGTGACAGGCCTCTATAGACTGAGGCTAAAGCCACAGATACTGATGTTTTGTACTCTTAGATACCACTCTTTTAAAAACTGAAATTTGCCAGATACACACTTTTTCCCGAAACCCAAATACTGATGACCTAATCGGTGATGACAGAAACCCTCTCTTCACCCAGTGACTTTGACCACATCCCTGGCACCATAATTTGGGAGAACGGGCTCGTGGTAATGACAGGAGCAGCTTCAGTGGAATGGTATGAAATACATCAAACACATGGTTTCCAGGTGTTTGATGCCATTCCATTTGCTCGGTTATTATGTGCTGTTCTCCCCTCAGCAGCCTCCACTGTATGGATTAGTCTTGTATTCGTCTCTATTGTCCTCCCATGTGAGTGAATAGGCCTGTACAATTGCAATTCTCCTTTGCACCAACAGAGAGCACTAAATAACAAAATGTTCCAAGATGCAGTATTCATAATGTACCACAAGATGACGCTACATCTCAACACAAACCATCAGTCTGAACAGTTTTACAAAAATAGGTCACCCATGGCGACATCATTGAAAGTATGTTAAATCTTTTTACCTTTATTTAAATAGGCAAATTAGTTAAAAAGAAATTCTTATTTACAATGACGGCCTACCCCAGCCAAACCCTAACCAGGGCGACTCTGGGCCAATTGTGTGCTGCCCTATGGGACTCCCAATCACGGCCAGTTGTGATACCGCCTGGAATCAAACCGGGGTCTGTAGTGATGCCTCTAGCACTGAGATGCAGCACCTTAGACCGCTGCGCTACTCGGGAGCAATGGCCTACTACTTGGATGGGACTGTAAATTAACAAACAAGAAGTCAAACACACTTAATTGAATAATTGTTTGTTTTTCTGCTAACTTAAACATTTGTGTCTTTCTAAATTAATTTGTGTTCTTCCATGTACATTTTTTTTATATAAATAAAAGGCAAAACATACACTCTTTATAATGCGCACTTTCTGCACATCTGATCAATGCTTACCCGAATAGGAAGACTTTTGAAAGGGTTACAAAAACACAGTCTCTATCACCGTCAATAAGGATGCCACTTCATCAACTGCTTGTCCTTATCCTTTGTACTACCTTCTGACACAGTCAACACAATAAACACGGTATTCTTAGCTCAGACGTTATGTTGTGTATTTACAGGGTGAGATTTGTATAGACACAATCCATCTGTTGGTGACACACAGCTCGGTTGCAGCTTGAGAGAGTGACTCTGTTTTGGCTCACCAGCACAACCTTCAAGGATGGCTCATTCGTATCCAATGACGTGTCACCTATATTTAATGATGACAGAGACAAGAAGACCAGGCAATGATGTCGAGTGACAGATACGAGCATTGGGTTTCTACGCCATGCTGTTTGTCCAGAATTCTTGTGAACACGAGGGAAAATTGCCAGGCATGTGTGGTATGGCATTCTTGAAGTTGTGCCTTGCTATGAAGCCATTGGCTGATTCTTTAGGATATTTATCGTTAACAGTAATGTGATATGGTTTACGGTGGGATTTTACATTTTTTTAAATACACATTTTTAGTCATTTAGCAGACACTCTTATCTAGAGCGACTTACAGGAGCATATTATAATGTTTACAATATAAAGTCATTTCACATAATACATTAATCATCGGGTGGCAGGTAGCCTAGTGGTTGGAGTGTTGGGCCAGTGAACGAAAGGTTTCTAGATCAAATCCCCAAGGTAAAAAGGGTTAAAAAAAAAAAGTTAAAGGCCTGTTAACTGTATGGTTATATAGTTTACTGTAATAACTATAGTTATAACAGTAAAAGCTGTTTATTAGTTCAAATCTGTCTCCTTCCCAAAGCGTTGGGAACAATTTCACTTTATAAAGAAGTATGATTTACTGCCGGACTGTATGACTGACTAACGCACCGATTCTGTTCCAAAAACGTTTCGTTTGTTGAAAAACGTTTAGCAACATAACCCGTTTACTCCAAACGAAAACGAGAGTTTCTATTGGACAAATTCAAGTAGGTCCCTCCCCATTTACTTCCGTTTGGTTCTTAAACGGCAATCGGTTTCCGTTGCAGGACGTAATGAATACACCCATTTCATGTTGTGGAAACCTTCCCGTTGTCAAATTAGAGTCGGTGAGCTGGGATAGACTGGGAGTTTGGTTCAGAGAAGGTCAGACATAGCCTACTGCCTGCCGGACAGGGCAAGAAGAGTAAAGACTGAATGTGGGACAGGAAATCTGACGTGAACCATCTACGAAATACTATCCCAATTGTTTCATCCAGCAATCAAGGATCTGACGAATGACAAAGGTTGGCTGCGTAAACTTTGGCATTCAGGTCTGATCGTTTCTAAACCGGCCTGTTGTTGTTCGTGGAGGCTCTGAAAGAGAACATCATGGCAAGGCGGACTGTGCACGAAGTAACAGTTCAAGATGTACAGAAGAGGAGAAATCCGAACAAACACTATGTAAGTCAAAAAGTTTTTTTTTTCAGGAGAGGGCCGACCACGTCTGTATATTGTAGGAATGTATGTGCCACACGTATTATCTTCGATAACATTTATTGTTTCGATAAAGTAAAAACAAAGAGAGTATCGAATTACATTTGACCAAAACAGTCGCTGGAAGAAAAAATTACAGTGCGACCATGTTGCATGCATCTAAAGAAAAGTGGAGTGAGTGGTTAGGGAGAGGTTTAGCGTTTAAAATGTCCAATTTATTATTTCTTTAGAGACCACATGTCAACATCTGGAAATAACCGAGCACCAGGCATGCGCTTTTTCTCAGACTCTTGGTGTTGTTTGTTTTAATTTCCACTTTATTAGGCTACTGTAGTAAAATAATGTTACTATTATAAGTTGTTGGTTTGGTTTCTGATAACTTTTGCACACTTGGAATGTAGTCTACACCTGGTTATAACTTTATTAAATATTAAAAAACACACGACCAAAATTGAAAACAGTTATTTCCAAAACTGCTGCCACATTATTTTGTTATATTACTATTACAGTAAACTATAAACAGTAAAAGTATATGCAGTATGCTGTCGGAGGAACGATAAGGTCACCAGTGAGGTTCGTAATGCAGTCCAGGGCATGATTTTTTAAATATTTTAACCTTTATTTAACTAGGCAAGTCTGTTACGAACACATTATGAGGTATAGGTGTATGTGTAGGATAGGTGTATGTGTAGGATAGGTGTATGTGTAGGATAGGTGTATGTGTATGATAGGTGTATGTGTATGTGTGTATAAAACCTGACACAGACCTTTCAAAACATCGCGAAGGTAGCCTTCGAATAGCTGTCATAGATTTTGATTGGTCTAATGTCTATTTCAGAACTGTTGAGAGAACCATATATCTGAAGCAGAGAAGCGATGCATGATTTGAGTTACAGTGTGATTGTTTGTGTAGTCCATCCTGATGAGGTAAAACATCGATACAGTTACATATCGGTATATTATTTTTAAATTATATATCATATCGTTTTACAACTCCAGTATTTTTCCTTCATAACTTGTTCTCCATCTTCTTTTTAAACTGGGAGCTGAAAATCGAAATGCAATCAAATCACATTATCGAATTACAAAACATAGAATCGTGAGAATCGCAAAACATAGAATGTTTGCACCTAAGTATCATGATAATATCATATCTTAAGGTCCCTGGCAATTCGCAGCCCTACTGCCTACCAGGCCTTCATGCTCACCTATAGGCTACACACTGTAGTAGAAAACCGTGACCTCAGGTATTGGTATTTGTTGACCAGGAAGCATACTACTCACTCATCTATTCTCAAGGTCATTGTTAGCTCAGAGTACACAAAGCCTTGGCAGAATGTTTGAACAAGGAATGCCCTTCTGCACACTTCTGTCCAGGACAGAGAGCAGAAGCAAGACATGCAGTTTGAGACTGTCTGGCATGAAGGTCCAGCCCATTTTTGTTTAGTCTTGACAACAACTTGTTGTGTTGCTCACTTCCATTACAATATTACCTTATACAAATGGACAGTAGGCTTACTACAAAATTCCTGAGCCATCAGAATGATAATGAGAATGCCTTGTGTGCAGACTGCAAAACATGAGGAAGCATGCTTACAATATACAGTATTCTACTTTCTGATGGTGCTGTGATCAGTGCATCCCAAGAGTGTTTTTGTTGCTGTATCCAAGCATCCAAGCCACCTCAGGGTTTCTGTTTTGAATGATCTCTAATGCACAGTGAAAGGGTTAGGAGCGGAGTGTGGGCTGAGGCAGATGGAAGAATGTTTTCTTATTTCGATAACCACTCCTCAGTCTCCATAAAGGGTTTGAGTTTTTTGATGTATGATGATGATGTTGATGACTGGTTACGTCGTACAAAAGTGCCCAGTGAGGTGCAGGATATAAAGATCTTGAGCTCCTGTGTCTCCTTCATCTGCTGGTTTACTGGTTGTGTGCCCTGTGTTGAGCCCTGTGTTTAGCATCTCCCACAGCGTTTCGTCTCCTACAGGGAGGGCAGGGAGTTGGGCCAGGCCGAGCTGGCCCGGCCTGGGACAGAGGCCAACAGAAGCACTCAGCCAGACACAATCAGTGTGGAGTTTCCGTCCGATAACCTCCCAGATTCTCTTTCTCACTTTAGAAAAAAGAAAGTGTTTGTTGCACTTGTATGTCAAGCACCAACAGGCCATTATTGAATGTTGACAGCCTGCAAGATGTTTTATTTTCATTCACTGTCGGGTTAGTACTTTGATCTTAGGGTGGGTGATGCAAAATATGTTATATTTACCAATGGTTGGTTTCACTGATGTTACAAGAAGAATCCACAGTATTTCATGGCACCCCTAAAGGCATCAGCATGCTGCAGTTCTGCTATCGCCTAGCCAAACTCGGCGAAACAAATGCGTGTGCTGATATACTCCCTTTTAAAAGACCTTCGCTAAAAAAATTGGGAAAACAACGGCAAGAGTACTGTTTGTCCATTTTGAGATGCCATAGCCAGTACACACTTCCTCAAAATAGTCAGCATTATTCTATGATAGTTCTAGAAATCTGTCATTAATTTAGACGTTTTTTGCAGAGGAGATCTTAGTCATGCAATTTCACATCTAACTAAGATGTTTGGTGCAGTATTTCTCAATGATAAAATGTACATGAAAACAAGTCGTCTCTTGTTGAATGACAAAAAAACATTTTTTTTTTAAAGTATCCCTACTGTTGACCAATCACCAACGAAGGGGCAAAAACTTTGGCTACTGACTTCGGCTTGCCTCAAGAAAAAATGTCAGCCAAAGTTTAAAACGAACCAAAACCTCACAAAAGGTTGTAATAATATATGCACAAACTCTTCCGAACTGTTTTGTATGGGAAGCATGCAGACGCCTTAAATGGAAAATACAGTTGGAATTAAGGAAACATACTGATAGAAACTTCAGGACAAAGGAATGGTCAATTTGCCTGTGTTTTTGAATCTGAAAAAGCACAGTATTGACTCATGTAGTGCAATGTTCTGCTGTCACACACTGGTGGTATGTCATACAGTGCATTCAGAAAGTATTCAGACCCCTTGACTTTTTCCACATTTTGTTACGTTACAGCCTTATTCTAAAATGTGTTACATATTTTTTCCCTCATCAATCTACGTACAATACCCCATAATAACAAAGCAAAAACAGTTTTTTTGAAATTTTTGCAAAATAAAAACCTGGAAATATTACATTTATATAAGTATTCAGGCCCTTTGCTCAGTACTTTGTTGAAGCGCCTTTGGCAGTGATTCAAGCCTCAAGTCTTCTTGGGTATGACAGTACAAGCTTGGCACACCTGTATTTGAGGAGTTTCTCACCTTCTTCTCTGCAGATCCTCTCAATCTGTCAGGTTGGATCGGGAGCATCGCTGCACAGCTATTTTCAGGTCTCTCCAGAGATGTTCGATTGGGTTCAAGTCCGGGCTCTGACTGGACCACTCAAGGACATTCAGAGACTTGTCCCGAAGCCACTCATGCGTTGTCTTGGCTGTGGCTGTGTCAATGTCCTGTTGGAAGGTGAACTGTCGCCCCAGTCTGAGGTCCTGAGCACTCTGCAGCAGGATTTCATCAAGGATCTCTCTGTACTTTGCTCCGTTCATCTTTGCCTCTTTCGATCCTCCCTCGATCCCAGTCCCTGCCGCTGAAAAACATCCCCACAGTATAATGCTGCCACCGCCATGCTTCACTGTAGGGATGGTGCCAGGTTTCCTCCAGACGTGACGCTTGGCATTCAGGCCAAATAGTTAAATCTTGGTTTCATCAGACCAGATACTCTTGTTTCTCATGGTCTGAGAGTCTTTAGGTGCCTTTTGGCAAACTCAAGGAGGGCTGTCATGTTCCTTTTACTGAGGAGTGGCTTCCATCTGGCCACTCTACCATAAAGGCCTGATTGGTGGAGTGCTGCAGAGATGGTTGTCCTTCTGGAAGTTTCTCCCATCTCCACAGAGGAACTCTGGAGCTCTGTCAGAGTCACCATTGGACTCTTGGTCACCTCCCTGACCAAGGCCCTTCTCCCCCGATTGCTCAGTTTGGCTGGGCGGCCAGCTCTAGAAGAGTCTTGGTGGTTCTAAACTTCTTCCATTTAAGATTGATGGAGGCTACTGTGTTCTTGGGGACCTTCAATGCTGCAGACATTTTTTGGTACCCTTCCCCAGATCTGTGCCTCGACACAATCCTGTCTCTGAGCTCTACGACAATTCCTACGACAATTGCTCTGACATGCACTGTCAACTGTGGGACCTTAAATAGACAGGTGTGTGCCTTTCCAAATCATGTCCAATCAATTGAATTTACCACAGGTGGACTCCAATCAAGTTGTAGAAACATCTCAAGGATGATCAATGGAAACAGGATGCACCTGAGTTCAATTACGAGTCTCATAACAAAGGGTCTTTCTGTTTTTTATTTTTCTACATTTGCAAAAATTTCTAAAATCCTGTTTTGGCTTTGTCATTATCGTCTATTGTGTGTAGATCGATGAGGGAAAAATGTTTTTAATACATTTTAGAATAAGACTGTAACGTAACAAAATGTGGAAAAAGTCAATGGGTCTGAATACTTTCCGAATGCACTGTATGTCTATTGTCCATGCATCCTTTGCAAGACGACAATTGTGTTATCCCAATGCGTGAGTAGTAGACATGATCTTTTCCTTTTACACAGGAAATTATGATCTCACGGTGTGGGAAGGAAGTGATATCATATGAAAGGATGTCAGATCCATTCTGTAGAAAATGGTTGACATGACACCAAATTGAACCACACAATGTACCTAGTAAATTAATTTGTCTACCCTTGAATCCACGTCATTATGGACTAGGTGTGACCATGAATCAGAAATGGAATCATCAAGGGATTTCACCTTTGAAGCTATTATGGGTTTAACAGCATATTGAGGTTATTACACTGTTACCATGAATATATGGTTCCATTTGAATTAATATGGGTCCTTGTCGTCACACCTATGCAGTAATAGTAACTATATGCTCTGTAAGAGTTAAAGGTTTTAAAGGTAACCCCTTTTGTTCTTTCTATCAGGTTTACATCATCAAGGTGTCTTGGTCTGATGGTAGCACTGAGGTCATCTTCAGGCGCTACAGCAAGTTCTTCGATCTGCAGGTGAGTTGGGAACAGCTATGGGAAAACAACTTAAAGTACAATCATACATGCACACTATATGGCTGCATTTTAAATGGCACCCTATTCCCTACATAGTACACTACTTTCTACCAGAGCCCTAAGGCTATAAGCTGGGTGGTTCGAGCCCTGAATGCTGATTGGCTGACAGGCGTGGTATATCAGACCGTATACCACGGGTATGACAAAACATACATTTTTACTGCTCTAATTACGTTGGTAGCCAGTTTATAATAGCAATAAGGCACCTCGGGGGTTTGTGGTATATGGCCAATATACCACGGCTAAGGGCTGTGTTCAGGCACTCCGCGATGCGTTGTGCCTAAGAACAGCCCTTAGCCGTGGTATATTGGCCGTATACCACACCTCCTCATTTCTTATTTCTTAAATATACCATTGTACAGGCCTACCAATAGGAACACAGTGTTTGTGCCTGGGTCACTGAACCATGTGATTTTGGTAATTACCTGCATATGAGTCGATTCGGAAAATGAACTAATGGAGCCCGAATAAGCTGAATGTTGATTTTAACAGATAACCACAAAAATAGAATAGAACGTCACACAGGCAGTTTACTGCATGTGGAGGGAATCTCAGAGTTTCAGTTCCTTTTTCTGTGGCAATTGATCTCTGTTAAATATATCATCAATATGACTACTTGGTGTACATTGTGTCAGATGGTCTGAGTGTAGATTCATGTAAGCAGGTAGGCCAATTGGAGATGCAGGGTCATATTGAGTCAGTGTGTAATATTTTTAAAATGGGGCATTCTCTCGTATGCTTTTCAGCTGCTTCCTTCTCTATTTAAAGCTCTGGGTGGGCTCTCAGAGTGGCATGTGAAATTCAGATAACCCTTATGATTACACCAGATCACATCTCCTGGTTTGGCCCATTGGTTTGGCCCATTGGTTTGGTCCATTGGTTTGGTCCATTGGTTTGGCCCATTGGTTTGGCCCATTGGTTTGGCCCATTGGTTTGGCCCATTGGTTTGGCCCATTGGTTTGGCCCATTGGTTTGGCCCATTGGTTTGGCCCATTGGTTTGGCCCATTGGTTTGGTGCTGGTACATGAAAAGGGGAAACAGTTAATTTATCATTCATTGAAATGGGCTTATGTCAATTCCTGTAAAGCTGTGTGTCACGCCCTGGTCAAAGTATTTTGTGTTTATCTTTATGTATTTGGTCAGGCCAGGGTGTGGCATGGGGTTTTTGTAATTGTGGTGTGTTTGTCTTGGGGTTTTGGTGGTGGTATTGGGATTGTAGCTTAGTGGGTTGTCTAGCAAGGTCTATGGCTGTCTGGAGTGGTTCTCAATCAGAGGCAGGTGCTTATCGTTGTCTCTGATTGGGAACCATATTTAGGCAGCCATATTCTTTGAGTTTGTCGTGGGTGATTGTCCTTAGTGTCCTATGTGTACTCGTTGTTAGTTTGCACCAGATAGGCTGTTTCGGTTTCGTTTATTGTTTTTTGTAAGTTCGTGTTTCTTTTGTTATATTAAACATGGATCGCAATCGACACGCTGCAGTTTGGTCCGACTCTCCTTCATCACCACTAGAAAACCGTTACAGAATCACCCACCACCAACGGACCAAGCGGCGTGTCAACAGGCAGGAGCAGCCGAAAAAGGAGATGCTCACCAAGGATTTCTGGTCATGGGAGGAGATCTTCGACGGGAGAGGACCCTGGGCTAAACCAGGGGAGTGTAGCCGCCCAAAGGAGCAACAGGAGAAGAGGCAACAGAGGCAGCAGCAGCAGGAGCAGCAGCAGCTACAGTGGGAGAGGTTGCACCACCTGGAGTTATGGACATGGGAGGAGGAATTGGACGGTAAAGGACCCTGGAATGAGCCTGGAGATTATTGTCGCCCCAAAGCCGAGCTGGAGGCAGCAAAAGCAGAGAGGCGGCATTATGAGGAGTTAGCACGGCAGAGCGGATGGAAGCCCGAGAGTCAGCCCCAAAATTTCTTGGGGGGCTTACAGGGAGTATGGCTATGCCAGGTAGGAGACCTGCGCAAACTCCCTGTGCTTACCGGGGGCTGGAGAGACCGGGCAGGCACCGTGTTATGCTGTGGAGCGCACGGTGTCTCCAGTGCGGGTGCACAGCCCGGTTCGGTATATTCCAGCTCCTCGTATCGGCCGGGCTAGAGTGGGCATCGAGCCAGGTAAGGTTGGGCAGGCTCGGTGCTCAAGAGCTCCAGTGCGCCTGCACGGTCCGGTCTATCCAGTACCACCTCCACACCCCAGCCCTCCGGTAGCAGCTCCCCGCACCAGGCTTCCTGTGCGTGTCCTCGATCCAGTACCACCAGTTCCAGCACCACGCACCAGGCCTTCAGTGTGCCTCGCCTGTTCAGCGCAGCCAGCGCTTTTCTCCTCTCCTGCGCTGCTGGAGTCTCCCGCCTGTTTAACGCAGCCAGAGCCTTCCTCCTCTACAGCGCTGCCGGAGCCTCCCGCCTGTTCAGCGCAGCCAGAGCCTTTCTCCTCTACAGCGCTGCCGGAGCCTCCCGCCTGTTCAGCGCAGCCAGAGCCTTCCTCCTCTACAGCGCTGCCGGAGCCTCCCGCCTGTTTAGCGCAGCCAGAGCCTTTCTCCTCTCCTGCGCTGCCGGAGTCTCACGCCTATCTAGCGCTGTTAGAGCTTTCCTCATCTCCAGCGCTGCCGGAGTCTTCCGCCTGTTTAGCGCAGCCAGAGCCTTCCTCCGACACAGCGCTGCAGGAGTCTCCCGCCTGTTCAGCGCAGCCAGAGCTGCCAGTCTGCATGAAGCAGCCAGAGCTGTCAGTCTGCATGGAGCAGTCAGAGCTGTCAGTCTGCATGGAGCAGCCAGAGCTGTCAGTCTACATGAAGCAGCCCGAGCTGCCAGTCTGCATGAAGCAGCCAGTCTACATGGAGCAGCCAGAGCTGTCAGTCTACATGAAGCAGCCCGAGCTGCCAGTCTGCATGAAGCAGCCAGTCTACATGGAGCAGCCAGAGCTGTCAGTCCGCATGGAGCAGCCAGAGCTGTCAGTCCGCATGGAGCAGCCAGAGCTGTCAGTCTGCATGGAGCAGCCAGAGCTGTCAGTCTGCATGGAGCAGCCAGAGCTGTCAGTCCGCATGGAGCAGCCAGAGCTGTCAGTCTGCATGAAGCAGCAGCTGCCAGTCTGCATGAAGCAGCCAGTCTACATAGAGCAGCCAGAGCTGCCAGTCTGCAGCCAGAGCTGTCAGTCTGCATGGAGCAGTCAGAGCTGTCAGTCTGCATGGAGGAGCCAGAGCTGTCAGTCTACATGAAGCAGCCCGAGCTGCCAGTCTGCATGAAGCAGTCAGTCTACATGGAGCAGCCAGAGCTGTCAGTCCGCATGGAGCAGCCAGAGCTGTCAGTCTACATGAAGCAGCCCGAGCTGCCAGTCTGCATGAAGCAGCCAGTCTACATGGAGCAGCCAGAGCTGTCAGTCTGCATGAAGCAGCCAGAGCTGTCAGTCTGCATGGAGCAGCCAGTCTGCATGGAGCAGCCAGTCTGCACGGAGCTGTCAGTCTGCACGGAGCTGTCAGTCTGCACGGAGCTGTCAGTCTGTAAGGAGCTGCCAGTCTGCAAGGAGCTGCCAGTCTGCAAGGAGCTGCCAGTCAGCACGGAGCCGCCAGAGCGGTCAGTCTGTAAGAAGCCGCCAGAGCTGTCAGCCTATATGGAGCAGCTAGTGCCGCCAGTCTGCCCAGCGCCGCCAGTGCCCCCAGTCTGCCCAGCATCGCCAGTCTGCCCAGCGCCATCAGTCTGCCCAGCATCGCCAGTCTGCCCAGCATCGCCAGTCTGCCCAGCATCGCCAGTCTGCCCAGCAGTCTGCCCAGCGCCAGTCTGCCCAGCACCGCCAGTCTGCCCAGCGTCGTCAGTCTGCCCAGCGTCGTCAGTCTGCCCAGCCCAGCACCGCCAGTCTGCCCAGCGTCGCCAGTCTGCCCAGCGTCGCCAGTCTGCCCGGCGCCGCCAGTCTGCCCGGCGCCGCCAGTCTGCCCGGCGCCGCCGGTCTGCCCAGCCAGTCTGCCAGACTCTTCCAGATCTGCCAGTCAGCCAGACTCTTCCAGATCTGCCAGTCAGCCAGACTCTTCCAGATCTGCCAGTCAACCAGACTCTTCCAGATCTGCCAGTCAACCAGACTCTTCCAGATCTGCCAGTCAACCAGACTCTTCCAGATCTGCCAGTCAACCAGACTCTTCCAGATCTGCCAGTCAACCAGACTCTTCCAGATCTGCCAGTCAGCCAGGATCTGCCAGTCAGCCAGGATCTGCTGAAACCACCAGCCAGCCAGGAGCTGGTAGATCTATCTACCTGCCTGAGCTTCCTCTCACTCCTGAGCTTCCTCTCACTCCTGAGCTTCCTCTCACTCCTGAGCTTCCTCTCACTCCTGAGCTTTCTCTCACTCCTGAGCTTTCTCTCACTCCTGAGCTTTCTCTCACTCCTGAGCTTTCTCTCACTCCTGAGCTTTCTCTCACTCCCGAGCTTCCCCTCAGTCCCGAGCTGCCTCGGTCCCGAGCTGTCCTTCAGTCCCGATCTGTTCCTCAGTCCAGTGGGGTTCTGGGTGAGGACTACTAGGCCATGGTCGGCGGCGAGGGTGGACTATCCAGGGACGAAGGGAGAGGGGACTAAGACATTAAAGGAGTGGGGTCCACGTCCCGCGCCGGAGCCGCCACCATGGACAGACGCCCACCCGGACCCTCCCTATTGTTTTGAGGTGCGTTCGGGAGTCCGCACCTTAGGGGGGTTCTGTCACGCCCTGGTCAAAGTATTTTGTGTTTATCTTTATGTATTTGGTCAGGCCAGGGTGTGGCATGGGGTTTTTGTAATTGTGGTGTGTTTGTCTTGGGGTTTTGGTGGTGGTATTGGGATTGTAGCTTAGTGGGTTGTCTAGCAAGGTCTATGGCTGTCTGGAGTGGTTCTCAATCAGAGGCAGGTGCTTATCGTTGTCTCTGATTGGGAACCATATTTAGGCAGCCATATTCTTTGAGTTTGTCGTGGGTGATTGTCCTTAGTGTCCTATGTGTACTCGTTGTTAGTTTGCACCAGATAGGCTGTTTCGGTTTCGTTTATTGTTTTTTGTAAGTTCGTGTTTCTTTTGTTATATTAAACATGGATCGCAATCGACACGCTGCAGTTTGGTCCGACTCTCCTTCATCACCACTAGAAAACCGTTACACTGTGGCTCAGACTGCAAGCTGGCTGACTGTTTATGACGGTGGCTGGTAGCGTCATCTTCTGAGAACTAAGGACTGTACTGCATACAAAATGCAACACACCCTATCACCTGTAAAGTGCCCTTTTGACCAGAGTCCTACACTCATGTCAAGGTACTATCTGTAGGAGAGCCCTTTGAAGAACCCTTATGGCTGCATGTAGAAACCTTTTGGTAGAACACTTTTGGGTTTCATGTAGAATCCTTTCTACAGAGGGTTCTACTTGGAACCCAAAACGGGTTCTCCTATGGGGACAGCTGAAGAACCCGTTCGGAAACCTTTTTTCTAAAAGTGTAGGTCCAGGTCCAGAATAGTGCACTCTCTAAGGATAGGGTTCCATTTGGGACACAGCCTGGACAGTGAAGGAGTGATGAGTCATTTCATCTGGCTACTGCTCCTTTGACGGTACTGACCCACCTGGATGCATCTCTCTGAGAGCCTGCCATGGTTGCTGTCTGTTGGTAAGGACATAAGACCAATGGGCTGAGCCGGTCTAGAATAGTGCTTCTCACTGTGGAACACGTCACCTGTTTGGCTGCGTCAATACTGGACTCCTCTGGTGTTGTAGTGCTTTGTAAAAGATACCAAATCAAAATATGATCTCATGACTCACAATGAGGAAAACTATTCACACACACACACACACACACACACAATATCCCTGTTCCTCCCTTCCTCTGACTCTCCCTGGGTCGTCATCGCTCACTCTTCTCTGATGTCACTGCTGTCCATCCTGCAGGAGACAGCCTTTGTTTGAAAGTAATGTTCAGATGAACAGATCGGCTGGCAAACAAAGAACGATGACATGATCTTACGCCTCAATATAATATATAACCACAGAGACTGGTTGTCTCTTGCATCCCATCAATAGAGGCTAATGCTGTTGGCAGACTTATGGCTGTCTCTCCGCATGCAGGCCATAGGTCTGGGTTGATTCATGGTGCTGTGTTTGTCTTGTCCACAGTTCACATAGCTACAGTACATATGCCGATGGGGCCTAGTGGAGTCATCATAATGCAGTCCTCAGAGATTTTGTCATAGTTAAAAGTATTAAGTTCCAAATTCTAGCAGAGAATACATTTTATTGAGCTTCTCTGTTAGTCATTGAGTCTATAAGACATTGAGGGAAGACGACAAAGACAGACAGGCTGTTATTATGACTGGTCTAGATGTCGCCTCACATTCTGTCTACTTTAATCTACCTGGTCCACTGATGGCAGCTGATGAGAGCTGTTACCAGTTGGTGAGGGCGTAAAACAACTGTAACATAGTATTAGGCCAACTGCATCAAATGGAGCCGCGCAAACAACCTCTGCACGTTGTTGTTGACTCCTCTCTAATTACTAATGCAGAGTTAGTATTTGTCTTTAGATTCCTAGACTTGAAGCCAGAACAGTTTCGTGAGCCATTTGAGATACAGTAGAAATGGAAACACAGGGTAGCCTCAACAAAATTGCATGCAAATTTCATGATGTTAAGTACCTTGAACCAAAATGACTGATGCATTGCTTTGAAAAATTATGGAAAATACAGAGACTCTGTTTCCATGGCACTAAGTACTGTTTCCATGCTCTACATCTGTCCACGTTGGACTTAATATGCCCTATCCTTGTGTCTAAATTCCAAAACCACTTTCGAATAGATAGAAACTCTTATTCCTATGCATTGGTGTGATGTAAAGCAGATACTTGACTACTGTCTTCCTCAACTCACAGCTGTCACATATTTTCCACATGTGGTAATCGAGTAACAAAACCCTTTTAATGTGGAAAGAGGGCAATCCTCTGTTGAGATCATAGGGCTGCCTGTTGTGAGCAGCGTTTTGCACAAAAGCTGAAGAGGCTCTTATTCTCTGGTGCACAAGAATTTGCTGGACCCTATTGCAATAAACTGGATCCCATGCTATAATGTTTGATCTGGAAACAATTAGACATAACATATGCCTTGACTTAGAAAATGCTGAACAGAAGATATGTGCGTCTGTAAATATAGTACATAGCAGTACTGTGCACTATGGAAATGAATGTAAATAAATGTAGATTTGAAGGGAAATCCAGCAGTTGACAATTGAGTGGTTTTTAATCCTGCAGGAATGCTTTGGAAAGGGAAAAGGAGGGTTCAAGGACAAAATCCATGTGGAAGACTTGTTCAGTATATGCATTAGTATGACTTGCCCATAAGCTAGCCTAGTAAAATGGCAAAGCTTATACACCTTTTCAAAATGAATTAAAATGAATTCAATTTCCTGGTATAATTTGAAGACAATAACCAAGAAATCCAATAGGGTATTATATTCTCCTTGACATAGAATATATCATCCATAGACAGATAGGCTAAACCTTGGACTTTTTACTTCAGTAGGACAAATGAGATTGAGTAGTATCTTAATTCGCTCCACTCTTTTCCACCTAGCTGGCTTACTGGTGTCTCCTGCCTTTGTTTATGACTATTGAAGTTTTTTTTAGGCAATGTCTGTCCAGCCGTCACTATACCAGACTTGAAATGTGGGAGTTTAGTTTCACTGCTCAGTTTTTTCCCTTTTTATATTTAATTTTCTCCCTTTTTAAAAAAGTGTTTTGAAAACCATGTGCTGAGCCAGCACATTGCTTACAGGGCAGACCGACGCAGTGGCAGGAAATGCAAGTCTAAACGAAGGCTCCTCACCTCACATGCTCTCTGTTGACATTGCTCAACAGCTAAGGAGAATGTTTTCACCAATTCCTATTGAAAACACATGATGTTGGTCTTTTTCAGTGTGATTCACTCATTTATACCAATGTTTTCCAAAGCCTTAATATAAAATAACTCAAGTAAAAGTAAGTCACCCAGTAAAATTCTACTTGAGTAGAAGTTTAAAAGTATTTGGTTTAAAATATAAATACGTGTCAAAAGTAAATGTTATTGCCAAAATATACTTAAGTATCAAAACTAAAAGTATAAATCATTTCAAATTCCTTATATTAAGCAAACCAGATGGCACCATTCATGGAGAGCAACGGTCCAACATTCAGACATCATTTACAAACTAAGCATGTGTGTTTAGTGAGTCCGCCAGATTAGAGGCAGTAGGGATGACCAGGGATGCTTGGTTGATAAGTGCGTGAATTGGACTATTTTCCTGTCCTACCAAACATTCAAAATAAAATAACTTTTGGGTGTCAAGAAAAATGTATGGAGTAAAAAGTACAATATTTTCTTTAGGATTGTAGTGAAGTAAAAGTTGTCAAAATATTAAGTAAAGTACAGATACCCAAAAAAACTACTTAAGTAGTACTTGAAATTATTTTGTACTTAAGTACTTTACAGCACTGGAAATTCCAGAAAGAGATGTGGTTGTCGGAGGAGGCCTTTAACACTTATTCAGGTCCTGTTTTGAGAGGGAGACTCAGATCCAGAGAACAAAGGCCTTTGTGTCTGAGACTGACTGATGTAGTCACAGAAGAGGATATGAACCAGACGAATGATAGCTGTCCATCGCAAATTAACTTAGTCTCTGACCAAACAAGAATTTGCTGCCCAATTAATTAATTTGATGCAAAATACTTATTTTAAGTCGCTCTGGATAAGAGTGTCTGCTAAATGACTAAAATGTAAGCTTAACTGTGTATCCCTTTATTCTGTTAGGTGTAGTGATGGAGGAGTCGTGTGATGATAACCCACCGTTACTCCCCTGGCTGTGATGTCATACCTCCCAGCAGACATCACACCTGGGACCCTACATTCTTTGTGGTTTCCTTGTTTACTCATTAATGTATTAGTCATTAACAGCCCTCTTTTTCGTCTGAATTAGTCAGCTAGCTAGATTCATCAATGAAAATACGTGGAATAGATGTCTGTGCCCAGTCCATCACAACTAAAGTTAACAGTACCTCAGTAGGCCTACCATTGCCAAGAAAAAGTCTGTCAAATGAAGTCAGTATTTACTATTGTGTTGCTAGAACCCATTAAACCCATTCTCAAGTCATTAATGTGAGAGTTATGTGTACATGATGTAACTGGCTGTCTGCAGCAGAGACGAGGCTACATATTCACCTTAGTCAGATGGCTGTCCTCATCTGAGACATCCGCTCTGATTACAGGCCATAGACAGGGTGTTGGAGCGATGGTAGAGAGACAGAATCAGTTAGGGTGTGGCTCCCCGCTAGACACATGGGAACAATTACAGCGTGTGTGGGGGTATTCTCTGTCTCTGTCTCTCTCTCTCTCTCTCTCTCTGTCTCTCTCTGTCTCTGTCTGTCTGTCTGTCTGTCTCTCTCTCTCTCTCTGTCTCTCTCTCTGTCTCTCTCTCTCTCTGTCTGTCTGTCTCTCTCTGTCTCTCTGTCTCTGTCTCTGTCTCTCTCTCTGTCTCTCTCTGTCTCTGTCTCTCTGTCTGTCTCTCTGTCTGTCTCTCTGTCTGTCTCTGTGTCTCTGTCTCTGTGTCTCTGTCTCTGTGTCTCTGTCTCTGTGTCTCTGTCTCTGTGTCTCTGTCTCTCTCGCTCTCTCTCTGTCTCTCTCGCTCTCTCTCTGTCTCTCTCGCTCTCTCTCTGTCTCTCTCGCTCTCTCTCTGTCTCTCTCGCTCTCTCTCTGTCTCTCTCGCTCTCTCTCTGTCTCTCTCGCTCTCTCTCTGTCTCTCTGTCTCTCTCGCTCTCTCTCTGTCTCTGTCTCTCTGTCTCTCTCTCTCTCTCTCTCTCTCTCTCTCTCTCGTCTTAAAGTAAAAGGACGATCTGTGAAAAAAGGCCTCTGCCTCTTTGTCATGTGTAGTCAGTCAGAGGTCTTTTCCCTCTGTCTTCTCTTTGTTCGACAGAGGAAGGAGTAGTGTAGCTGGAAGTTTGATGTAAAGCTTGGATCAATCAGAACCTCCCCTAATTGCCATCTACAGGATTGGTATTCTTAGTTCCCTGCTGATCTTCTCCTTTTTTCTTTTTTCTGCACTAGTCAGTTCTTCTGTTGCTTTTGTTGGGTCACATTTGTAGAAATAGCTCAGTACATTTTCATTCCACGTCGTGGATATTATTGGGATATATAATGATGTAGTTTAAAAAATATAATTAAGATGTACACTTCAGTTACAGATGTAGGATCTTAATTTGACCTACAGTGCATTTGGAAAGTATTCAGACCCCTTGACTTTTTCCACATTTTGTTACATTACAGCCTTATTCTAAAATAGATTGCATGTCAAATATATATATATATATAAATAAATCCTCAGCAATCTGCACACAATACCCCATAATGATAAAGTGAAAAAAAATGTTTATAGATATATCTTAGCAAATGTATACAAAGTATAAAGTATTCAGACCCTTTGCTATGAGACTCGAATTTGAGCTCAGGTGCATGCTGTTTCCATTGATCATCCTTGGGATGTTTCTACAACTGTGGTAAATTCAATTGATTGTACATGTCTATATATAAGCTCCCACAGTTGACAGTGCATGCCAGAGTAAAAACCAAGACAGGATTGTGTCAAGGCACAGATCTGAGGAAGGGTACCAAAACATGTCTGCACCAAGAGCACAGTGGCCTCCATCATTCTTAAATGGAAGAGGTTTGGAACAACCAAGACTCTTCCTAGAGCTGGCCACCCAGCCAAACTGAGCAATCGGGGGAGAAGGGCCTTGGTCAGGGAGGTGACCAAGAACCCGATAGTCACTCTGATAGAGCTCCAGAGTTTCTCTGTGGAGATGGTTGTCCTTCTGGAAGGTTCTCCCATCTCTGCAGCACTCCACCAATCAGGCCTTTATGGTAGAGTGGCCAGATGGAAGCCAGTCCTCAGTAAAAGGCACATGACAGCCCGCTTGGAGTTTGCCAAAAGGCACCTAAAGGACTCTCAGACCATGAGAATCAAGATTCTCTGGTCTGATGAAACCAAGATGTAAATATTTGGCTTTAATGCCAAGCTTCATGTCGGGAGAAAACCTGGCACCATCCCTACGGTGAAGCATGGTGGTGGCAGAATCATGCTGTGGGGATGTTTTTCAGCGGCAGGGACTGGGAGACTAGTCAGGATCGAGGCAAAGATGAACGGAGCAAATTACAGAGAGATCCTTGATGAAAGCCTGCTGAGAGGATCTGCAGAGAAGGTTTGGCAAGCTGGTTGTGTCATACCCAAGAGGACTCTAGGCTGTAATCCCTGCCAAAGGTGCTTCAACAGAGTACAGGGTCTGAACACTTATGTAAATGTGATAATTCAGTTTTTTTTATTTTCAATAAATTAGCAAACATTTCTAAATACCTGTTTTTGCTTTGTCATTATGGGGTTCTGTTTGTAGATTGATGAGGGGGAAAAAACTATTTAATACATTTTAGAATAAGGCTGTAACCTAACAAGATTTGGAAAAAGTAATTGGGTCTGAATACTTTCCAGAGCAACTGTATATTGTTACAGTAAAATAATATTTTGTCCATTATGTTGCTTGATCGATCGGTGGTTAGGCTATTAGCTGACAAAAAGTAGGCTACCTAAAAAGTGCAATACTGTTAACGTAACCGTGTGTTAGTGTGTGTTTTCAGTGAATTTACAGTATGTAAATCACAAAGCTCATCTGAACATTCGGTTCAGGAACAAACTATTTATTAAGCTCCTACATGTGTTTAATGATTGTCAGTTGGAGCATATATAGAATTCTGCATAATAATTGACTGGGTTCATGACGGCGTTTGCGTCTCTCAAGAGCTTTCATAGATTATTCACGTAATAAACATGTTTACATCTGATTTAGTAGCCACTGGGCATTTGGGACATTAGGTGGAGCTTTAGTTTCTGGAGAGATGAAGGGTTGCATATTGTAGGAAAGCATAGAGGAGAATTATGGATATCGAATGAGGAGGTGCAGGAAGTAACAATGTTGACAGTAAAGTAGTCGTGTAAGCAGGTAGAGCTTAATGTGATGTTAAAGTGAACAGTCAGTGATGTCATTAGTATAGTCAACAGACATGGTGCTATTACTTAACCATGATTGCAATCATGAGAGGGATATAACAGTACTGATAAATCATGTCAATAATGAACATGGTATAGAAGGTGCTTTTTCCTCTGTGACTGAAACATTCTTCACCTCCTTGATATCCATCCTGTCTTTGCCAAACTGGATCCAAAGTATTGGAGCACTCTGCCATAACATTACTCTTACCTCACACGCCTTCAGTGCTCTCCCTTCTCTGCTTTCTTTGGCTTCAGTCACCAACAGACTGTTATGGTTTCTTTAACTTCCACCGACAGCCATTTGCATTGTGACTATAGCTTTATGTTGAGTTAATTTGCACAGCTGCATGTAGACTGCATTGAGGTCAAGAGCTCTCTGCTGGTGACTGGTCCAAAGCCATACTGCTGAGTGTCATAGCAACATTATAGCACTGTAATAACAATGAGTTATATTATAGTACTCTCTGTTGCAAGGTATGACACGTGTTACTGAGAAAGCTTTACAGCTAAATGTACTGTATTTTAACTGGTAGTAAGGCCAGTAGTAAGACTTGTTAGAGAATCAGAGGAAATGCTCCTTCTCTGTGCAAGTCAGATACAAGCCCTTCTAAACAAGCCCGAATCCACCCATCTATTTATCCAATCTCGACTCTGTATGGACAGGGCTCTACGCTGACCCTTTTTTACAAGAAGCATGTGTGCACGCACCTAAGTTGAAAAATGTAGGCGCACACAAATACATTTGGGATATTAAAGCTCGAATCCTTAATTTTTCTAGGTGCTCCAAAATAAAAATGTCAGGTCGCACCGCAATATGCAAGTAAAATGGTCGCTCTGTGGAGCCCTGATGGAGAAGACAGGCCCATCATATGCCAGTGTTTCCATATGATGGGCCAGTAGTAATTTTCCACGAGTGCAGGAACCAAGATGCTCTAAACAGACTGTTTCAACATCACCAGCCCTACTGGCCAATCAGATCCCTGCTTGCTACCCACATCATCAACCTAGTTGAATCATTTTAACTCTAGTCTGTTTGTTTGTAGAAGACGGAAAACAAAAACATGAATCTAGTATTTGTGAGGTCTGTCTCTAATCTATTCTCCAACACAAAGTGAATAATTCCCCCCCACCCGGCCAGATATGTTTGGTTTAGTTAGTAATAAGTATGGAGTATGTATGCCGTTATTTCTTGTCATAAAAACCCAGTTGGTTCTGACACTGACATTCCACTCTAAGTTTAATATAATAGGAAATGAAGAACATTCCTCTTATCTGGCAGCACGTTTGTTCTCTTTGACCCCACTCTGGTTCTGGAGTACAGCCTCGCCGTCACGGCAGACAGATGCCATTATTCTATCAGATTGATGTTAATGTACTTTTTTTTTATTTTTATCCAGGCTAGTCAATTAAGAACAAATTGTTATTTACAATGAGGACCTCAGTCACTGGCCTCACTATAGGGTGGCTGTCTTTCCCAGGACCTCTTCATTGACATTTCTCTGTATGCAGAGAAAGAGCGGTGTCCCTTAGACCTTTTCTCTTTATGCTCCACGATATTTGACTTGTAGTTCTGGGTACTAGGCTATAGGCACCTGTGGCGGCAGGTAGCCTAGTGGATAGAGCATTGGGCCGGTAACCAAAAGATTGCTGGATCGAATCCCCGAGCTGACAAGGTAAAAATATGTTGTTCTGCCCCTGAACAAGGCAGTTAACCCACTGTTCCCCGGTAGGCTGTCATTGTAAATAACAATTTGTTCTTAACTGACTTGCCTAGTAAAATAATAATATCAGTAGGTATGTAGAACAGTTTTCAGCTACTTTCCTCTTTTTAATTTATAGACATTAGAAGTCATCATACAGGAAGTTCAATAAAGATTTTTTCTGAAGCAACATTGTGCAGAACCCCTCAAAACGGCAAACTGCCGCTTATGGTAAACGTGAACCACCTGGGTTCTGTTGTGGTGGGCCAGAATGCAGAGCGTAGTTGATGGGTTGGCTCAGTCAGCAGGTTGGCCAAGAGTGACTGGACTGAACACTCCTCAGTGCGTTGTTGCTGTGCTGAAAGAGAAGGAAGGAGAAAGGGCTTCAAGTTCATTGGTTGACACACCCAGGTGTCTTTTCACTCGCCTCCAGCTGCCAATAGAATACAGCTGGGGCCTGGAACTTAAAACAGACCTGGGGGAGGGGGAGGTTATTGGCTAGAGTGTAGGAAAATAACCTATAGCACTGTGGTGGGATCACTGGGAGACAGAGAGAAAGCGGCACACTGGGCTTTAAAAGGAGAAAATATATATTTTTTAAATTCACTATGTCAGTGGGCCTTTGCTAACAGGCCACGAAGCATATGTAGCCTAGCTACCTCAACCAAGACGAAATAACCATCTGTTGTGTGGATGTCTTATCATTGGCAGAACCAGTCCTTTTTAGGAATTGCTGAATTGTAAAAATGTACAACCCTCTCCCTGCCCCATGCAGTGATGTTGTGTGATAGCATGTGTTGTTTAACTCCCTGTGTTGTTGCCACTGTGCTTTCAGATGGAGCTTCTGGATAAGTTCCCTGTGGAAGGAGGGCAGAAAGACCCAAAGCGGAGAGTCATCCCTTTTCTACCAGGTAAGAGTGCAGCCCTTTCCATGACTAAAAGAGACACATTTGACCTCATGGGTGGAATGTTCTTAAAAATATATATAATTTCATAATTAATTTAAAAAAATAATGTTTTAATTATCCGGTGTTTCAATGTCAAACAGTTTTGTTATAATTCAGTCTTCTGTGATGTATATAAAGTGTAATATTGAGATGCAACTCAACATTCTATACATTTCAACTCTATATCCGACATGGTACAAGTGTCTTCTTTTTGTTAAGCCCATAACCATGAGTCTGAGGTGTATACTTTTGTTTCAAAGTAGTTTGTTTAAGACTACCACGAATCAGTCTGTGACCCTGATTTAGCTCACTACAGGAAAAGTTTAAACAACACACTGCTACTGACTGACAGTCCCAGCTCATGTGGTGCCGTCAACCAAGCAGCAGAGTTAACAGAGAAGATGAAAGTAAGAGCTGCTACGTTGCACCCTGTGAAATCCACACCTCTCATGAGCTCACTATTTCCCTTACCGAGCACGGTTTTGTTTTTCCGTTTATATACTGAATGGCAATTTTGTAAATTGCTATTCGTTTTAGTTCCTCCCTCCAATACTGTCCATCGAACACACTAAGCAGGAGGGGCCCAGATTGAATTAAGACTGGACACACGTATTAGCAACTCTTGAAACAAGGCCATTTAGTGTCTCATGAGAGTAATCCATGTGAGGCTTATGGGGAAGCCTCACATGGAGGTCTAGGACTGTAGAACTCAGAGAGACCGAGAGGGAGACGGGGGAGAGAGAGAGGCAATGAGGGGAGGAGACTAACCAGGGAGACTAGACCACATTACTCCCACAGTCTTTTCTTCTCCTCCGTTGATTCATATATTGTTGTAAATGCTTTAGACATGTATATTCATTGCTCATACATCTGTGAGAAAAGATTAATTCTGAGCACTCAAATCCCAAATGAAATAAAATTGTATTTATCATCATAAACAACAGGTGTAGTCTAACAGTGAAATGCTTATTTACTGGCCCTTCCCAACAAAGCAAAGAGAAGGAAAAACAGAAATAAAAAGAATAACACATCAATTGCTTGGCTTTATCCACAAGGTACCGTAAACAAGTCGATGTGCAGGGGTATGAGGTAATTGAGGTAGATATGTGTATATATAGGTAGGGATAACTAGGCAACAGGATAGATAATAAACGGTAACAGCAGCGTATGTGACGTTTCAAAAGGGTCAATGCAGATAGTCCGGTTAGCTATTGGTTAACTATTTAACTAGCCATTTAGCAGTCTTCTGGATTGGGGGTAGAAGTTCAGAACCACGTTTAGGTTCTTTCTGTATTCTAAACTCCCACTACTTCCATTCCCACAGAGTAGACGTCAACATCCAGGCCTGCTGTTTTAAGTTATGTTTGTCTCCCCTTCTTGAATGAAATGAAATTGAACAGCTCAACATTTTTTCAGGTGGTTCCCATCTGAACTCCTACGTCTTCCCTTCCTCCACCTCCTCGTCTTTCAGAACAGGACCAGAAAGACATTCTGTTAGCTGTCTTGTAGTCACAGACTGACTTCTTCAGCTCTTTACAAACTGTGGCATGGCCTGATTTGCACAGCAGATTTCTGTCTGTACTCACAACCACATGGTCAGGGCAAGCAGTCTCAGACCAACGGGCCAATCTGGTCGACTCAGACCAAACCAACAAGACACGGAAGTGGTTTTCCTGTCAGGGCTTGGTTTGTACTTCAAGGCCTCTCGTTTTGTTTTCACTTCTTTGGCCTCTTAGGATCAGCAAAGTGGTTCTGTTTGCATCTGCAAAATGTCCGCTCAGTGTTTTCCTGCCTCACCATGGTTATGATTCTGGATATGAGTCGCCAGTCGACTTCTTCAACGTTGTGAAGGAGAACAGTTGATCAACTGTTGACAGAGGACTTCATGATGAATGTTTTTATATCCAGGCTGTCTGGTTGGCTGACAACCTCAGTGACTTTCACAACCGGAACTTCTGTATGTCAGCCTCCACACACAGCTTCCTTTAGTCATATCAGGAGCAAACTTGCTCTTTTGACTTCAAACATGCCAGCTACACAAATGGTTCCATGGAACTGAATAATTCAATGGAACTAAATACATTGGATCCTTCTATTGTCCTTAAGCAGCCCATTTTTATGTCCACTTGTGTAGCAATATCATATTGTACAACCGTTAGTATTGTACAGAGAAATACAAACCTTGTATTTTATTTTATTTATTTTACCTTTATTTAACTAGGCAAGTCAGTTAAGAACAAATTCTTATTTTCAATGACAGCCTAGGTGTTCAGGGGCAGAACAACAGATTTTTACCTTGTCACCTTGGGGATTCGATCTTGCATCCTTTTGGTTACTAGTCCAACGCTCCAACCACTATTGTTGAATTTGAGTGTGGTGTGCCGGTAACATACTAGGCCTTTCTACAGCAGCGTATGAAGTGGCTGTATTCAAGAGTCACCATCTGGGACCTCTGTAATTACTAAACACACCTGCAATCTATCTAGCCTTTCATTGGAAATATCTCTTTCCAGCACTCTGCCTGAAACTCAATTCATGAGCCAACTCTGTAAACATTAGTAGTGGAGAATGATTGCAGATGTTTAATGATAGAAGAAACACATTCAATTCTTTTCCCTTGTTTGTGAGATCAAGTTGAACGACTTGAACGATCTAGTCTCCCAAGAGGACAGATTTGTTGAATATTTAATATATTTTTATTTAATTTTATCTCAGCTCTTAATGATTGCATCCAGAACAAATGAGACATCAACTAAATAAAGATTTTAAACGATTTATATAATCATCTGCCCATTCAATAGGGACACTACTGTTTCACATGAACGTTTCCTGTGGCTATCCTGACCTGGGGTGTCTTCTGTTGAGTAGAGAGCCTGAGAGAAGAGGCTCCTCCCTGTTCCCGCTCTCTCTGTTCCATACTTAGTCTCTCTCTGTTCCATACTTAGTCTCTCTCTGTTCCATACTTAGTCTCTCTCTGTTCCATACTTAGTCTCTCTCTGTTCCATACTTAGTCTCTCTCTGTTCCATACTTAGTCTCTCTCTGTTCCATACTTAGTCTCTCTCTGTTCCATACTTAGCTGTTTGATACCCAGCTGGCCACTCTGGCCACAGAGTTGCAATGAAGTCTGCCTGGCCCAGGTTTGAATCTGTACTGTAACAGCAGCAGACATTTTATTTTTCCCTAAACAGGCCTTTCGTCAACTGAGAATGTGGCACATACAAAATGGGTGGGAAGTGTTGAGTCAGCACTTTTCCCTTGACCCAGAGAGCTTGGAAATGGATCCCCTGTGTAATACTTATATTTCACTTTGTACGGCTTAGATGTGCCCGTGTTAGCAGTCTTAACAAATATCATAAGCCCCCTGATGAGGAGATACAGTCACTTCTAAGATCTCTCTTTTTGACCTGATATTTTACTGGCCTGACTTAATACCTCGGTCCCATGGCTCTGTAATGTAAATTTACAAACGGGTCCTCCATGGTTAAAAGGAGAGAGAGGTACCAGTCTGCTCCCAACTTCCTGCATACCAGAAAACTTAATAGGTTTTCTGAGACCTATTTGTATCCATTTCTTGTTATTGTTCCAGTGACCCAAATCCAGACTCCCAGCGGTGGCCATTTTTGTGGCTGTGCGATAAGAACGGAATATAGATGCCATCCACTATATGATAAAGAAGGCCAACAATTCACAGTGCACTTAATGACTTTCATTGTGCTGTCAGAGTTGGGTTATTGATGAGGCCACTGTATTAGCCTAAGATAGTAGCTGTGCAATATAATGGACTGGACTGCAGTCTTTACACAAGCCCACTCTATGAAGACAAGTCATTGTCCTTCACAACTGTAACATACATACTGTATGTAAGCCTACTGTTACCATTCCAAATGTACCATGAGATCATTTGTTGGGAGTAAAGTGAATCAGTCTTTAGTCTAGATTAGTGTGTTTCTTTAGGAGCAGGTTTTAATAACATTCCTGAATGGTTAAATGTTCATGTAGCCTACATGGTATACTGCATGGGAAGGTATCCAGTGTAGGCTTTTTAGAAAAAGTCAGTACAGTATTTTCAGGAAAAACCGAATAGTGCAGGTATGGAGTATTTATCACGTTGTATGCCTGCTTGTATAATTGCCACAACTACTGTGAATCGACACCATTGAAAAGGAAAACAAGTCATGAATACTCATACAGTTTGAGCCTTTATCCTTGGAAGACATAAACTGTAGATTCTAAAGACTGGTTTTCTTCTTCCTTCCAGGGAAGATCCTGTTCAGGAGAAGCCATATCAGGGATGTGGCCATGAAGCGCCTGAGGCCTATCAACGAGTACTGCAGGGTGAGTACTGACTCAGCTGGTGGGGAAATTCAGGGGTATTAAAGCTTTCACACTCGTCACCCATCATGGAAGAAACAACAATAGGGCCCAGAAAGAAACCTGGAGGGGAACCAAATCCTTGAGTGTTAGGACCATATCTCTGTGGTAGATAGAAGTCCAGATTAGAGCTAGGAATGTATCCTTGAGCCTGCTTCCCATAGCCTTCCCTCACGTGGTTCACTTCACAGATCAAATTTGAACATTTTAGTCATTTAGCAGACGCTCTTATCCAGAGCGACTTACAGGAGCAATTAGGGTTAAGTGCCTTGCTCAAGGGAACATCAACATATTTTTCACCTTGTCGGCTCAGGGATTTGAACCAGCAAAACTCTAACCAATAGGCTGCCTTTCTGCCACCCAAAACAATTGAACAAGGACTCCTGTTGTTTAGAAATCCAAGTATGTGCTCTGTGATAGGCACAGCAGTGAGGGCTTTCAGATAGCATGGCTGTCAGAGTGAGACTGTTTTGAATTCCATGTATTCACCAGCTATGATTCCCAGAGGCCAGAGTCACATCTAGTTCCACTGACCTGTCATATCCATTCTCTGCTTTGCTTTAGTTGATGTGTTTCTCTATACAAAGACCCAATACACTTGGATTTTTTTGAATGTATTTATCCATTATTTTACCAGGTAAGTTGACTGAGAACACATTCTCATTTGCAGCAACAACCTGGGGAATAGTTACAGGGGAGAGGAGGGGGATGAATTAACACCCCTACTCTTACGATAAGTGCCATGGGATATTTAATGACCTCAGAGAGTCAGGACACCCGTTTAACGTCCCATCTGAAAGACGGCACCCTACACAGGGCAGTGTCCCCAATCACTGCCCTGGGGCATTGGGATATTTTTTTAGACCAGAGGAAAGAGTGCCTCCTACTGGCCCTCCAACAACACTTCCAGCAGCATCCCATCCAGGAACTGACCAGGACCAACCCTGCTTAGCTTCAGAAGAAAGCCAGCACTGGTATGCAGGGTGGTATGCTGCTGGAATGTTGGAAACATGCATATTCTCTATGTTTATCATTGCCCAATGGGAAATATAAGATAACAAAATCAGTCATCCTCAAATATATTTTCTTCAGGAATTAGACATTGAGGAAACTGAAGGCAGTCTGGAACATGGCTGACTGAGAAAAAACTAAGCAGAGAATGTGTTTTGCTCTTTGTGGGAAGGGAAAGAAGAATCCACCTCTGTGGCGGGCAATAGTGGTGCTGTGGAATCTCTGTGGGAAGCTATCTGTCCACTATGCAGTGCAGAGGTTATGAGCAGTGCTGAGCTAGCCCCAGTCAGCAACATCACCAGGCCTTGTGTTTCATTTGAAAGGGCTGCCCTATAAACTGCCTTTTTTGCCTGGTAACTGTTTTGCAAGGTGGTCATGCTCTTAAAAACAACATATTCCCTGGCATGTTGCAAGAGTGCCTTTGTTTATGAAGCCAGGTCACTGTTGAGAGAGATGGGGTACACATTAGAGGTCGACCAATTATGATTTTTCAACGCCGATACCGATACCCCTTATTGGAGGACCAAAAAAGCCGATACCGATTAATCTGCCGATTTAAAAAAATTAAATTAAAAAAGGAGTTATTTGTAATAATGACAATTACAACAATACTGAATGAACACTTATTTTAACTTAATATAATACATCAGTAAAATCAATTTAGCCTCAAGTAAATAATGAAACATGTTCAATTTGGTTCAAATAATGCAAAAACAAAGTGTTGGAGAAGAAAGTAAAAGTGCAATATGTGCTATGTAAGAAAGCTAACGTTTGAGTTCCTTGCTCAGAACATGAGAACATATGAAAGCTGGTGGTTCTTTTTAACTTGAGTCTTCAATATTCCCAGGTAAGAAGTTTTAGGTTGTAGTTTTTATAGGAATTATAGGACTATTTCCCTCTATACCATTTGTATTTAATTAACCTTTGACTATTGGATGTTCTTATGGACACTTTAGTATTGACAGTGTAACAGTATAGCTTCCGTCCCTCTCCTCGCTCCTTCCTGGGCTCGAACCAGCAACACAATGACAACAGCCACCATCGAAGCAGCGTTACCCATGCAGAGCAAGGGGAACAACTACTAGAAGGCTCAGAGCGAGTGACGTTTGAAACGCTATTAGCGCGCGCTAACTAGCTAGCCATTTCACTTCGGTTACACCAGCCTCATCTCGGGAGTTGATAGGCTTGAAGTCATAAACAGCGCAATGCTTGACGCACAACGAAGAGCTACTGGCAAAACGCACGAAAGTGCTGTTTGAATGAATGTTTATGTGCCTGCTTCTGCCTACCACCGCTCAGTCAGATACTTAGATGCTTGTATGCTCAGTCAGATTATATGCAACGCAGGACACGCTAGATAATATCTAGTAATATCAACCATGTGTCTTTAACTAGTGATTATGATTGATTGTTTTTTATTTATTAAGTATAATGCTAGCTAGCAACTTACCTTGGCTTACTGCATTCGTGTAACAGGCAGTCTCCTTGTGGAGTGCAACGAGAGAGAGGCAGGTCGTTATTGCGTTGGACTAGTTAACTGTAAGTTTGCAAGATTGGATCCCCCGGGCTGACAATGTGAAAATCTGTCGTTCTGCCCCTGAACAAGGCAGTTAACCCACCGTTCCTAGGCCATCATTGAAAATAAGAATTTGTTCTTAACTGACTTGCCTAGTTAAATAAAGATTTGGAGGGATGCGGATGGGGGGGCTGGTCAGGATGGCTGGTTTGGAGGGATGGGGATGGGGGGCTGGTCACGCTTGCTGGTTTGGAGGGATGGGGATGGGGGACTGGTCAGGATGGCTGGTTTGGAGGGATGGGGATGGGGGGCTGGCTGGTTTGGAGGGGTGGGGATGGGGGGCTGGTCAGGCTGGCTGGTTTGGAGGGGTGGGGGTGGGGGTGGGGGGCTGGTCAGGCTGGCTGGTTTGGAGGGATGGGGATGGGGGGGCTGGCTGGTCAGGCTGGCTGGTTTGGAGGGATGGGGGGGGGGCTGGTCAGGCTGACAGAGTGAAACGTAGAAGGTGTTTACTTTATGGTTCCTTTCATGTTTGGCTCGGAGGATCACCATTTCAACCTTTCTGTCAAATTCTGAGTGAAGTATGAACCTGACTCACATGGAATTCCCCATGCTGGAGTTTCTGCTTTTAGGAAAGGAGAGGTTGATGCCTGGAGAATATATAAGTTTCAAGTATCGAGCTTCTATTTTATTAGACGTATGTATGGGAAGGATGCACATAGTATACATCGTCCAATGAAATACTTACTTGCAGGTTCCTGCTCAACAATGCAACAACAATAAGAAATAATTCAAGATAAGTATATGAATATAAAGTAAGTTGTTCAGTGGAGTATAATACATATTATAGCATAAGTATCCTGGAAGCACAATGACTCAGATTTAACTTTTATTTAATCAGCGGAGCCTGTTGAAACCAGGGTCTCATTTTCAATGATATGTAGTCCATCTGAAACCAGTGTTTCAATTGTGCATTATTTAGCTATCATAATTAGTCTGGTTGCAGCAGTTGTGTGTGTGCGCATCTGAGTGAGTGCATGTGTGCTAAGGTGCAGAGAATCACAGCAGGTGTTCAGTCCAGTTCAAGTGTTCAGCAGTCTGATGGCTTGTAGATAGAAATTGTCTCTGAGTCTGTTGGCATCAGACCTCGTGCTCCGATACCGTCTCCCCGACGGTAAGGGAGTGAGACACTTGTGGCTGTGGTATGGGAGCTCCTTGATGGTGCTGCAGGCCTTCCTCAAGCACCTGTTCCAGATGTTCTGGATGGACCATATACAGTAGGGTTGCACTCCCGTTGTACCCTATTACCGCTGCTGTACCCTATTACCGCTATTGTACCCTATTACCGCTATTGTACCCTATTACCGCTATTGTACCCTATTACCGCTATTGTACCCTATTACCGCTGCCGTACCCTATTACCGCTGCCGTACCCTATTACCGCTGCTGTACCCTATTACCGCTGTTGTACCCTATTACCGCTATTGTTCCCTTAAATCTATCACATCCCACAACTATCCCAGACCATGTTTGGAAAATGAGTTAACTTTTATACTATGGGGGATAGATTAACATAGGCTAGTGCTTTTACTGTTCGTTAGGCCTACTCATATTGTTGGCTGATGAAAAGTAAATGTGGACAGTTCTTCCAATATCTTCCATATGCATCTCGTAATTAGATACAAACGTTTGCAGTTGCGTCCCCGAAGTGGCTGTCTTCACTTGTAGCCTGTGAGAAAACCCTGATCACGTGACGGAAAGCCATGAGAGGTTCTTCAGCACGCAGCCGGGAGAAGGAAATTATAATTATTATATTCAGCCCAAGGGCACAACGGCCACTGGCCACATCCATGTGGCATGGATTTTTTTTTAGAGGGCATTATGGCCACACAAAGGGAAAGCTGGGAAATTCGAGGCATTATCAAGTTGCTTGTCAAATTGTGAATGAGAGACTGATGAAGTGTGTGCAGCCTGCGCAAAAAAAAACAAAGCAGAGCTCATGCCTTTCATGCGACTTATGATGATTTGAAAAAAGTCGCATCATGCAGCCTTAGAATGTATTAAAAATCAAAACAAATAGCCCAACATTTGTATCACAACTAAAGTTACATAAACAACTCTAAATCAGCACATAGGAGTACCTGTTTCTTTGTTAAATGTTCAACACAGAATAGCCGTATGTGCGCACTCCCTCAAATAGTTTGGAGAAAATATCCTTTCTATTTTATTCAGCTATGTTCAATTGTACTCTTCATACTATAAAATAATATCAAATAATGCCATGGATATCTAACCAAATCTTGTCTGCTAAATGAACTAGTGTAGCCCACAGCCAAATGGCAGATCAGGGCCTAACATACTGTAAGGACAACTCCAAGTATGCTATTCTGTTCTTCTGAAATAGACTACATTTTCTTAATAACATGTTTCTTTAGATAATCTAATCTACTATTAATCTACTCTACTACTAATCTAATATACTTCTAATCTACATCTAGTCTAATCTACTACTAATCTACTCTAATCTACCACGTCTAAACTAATCTACTTCTGATCTACTACTAATCTAATATATTACTAATATAGTCTACTACTAACCTAATTTGATCTAATCTACTGCTAATCTAATATACTACCAATCTAATCTTGTGTATACATATATCTGGAAATTCTCTCCCACCTTCATTGTCCTCTAACTCACACACACACACACACACACACATACATACATACATACATACATACATACATACATACATACACACACACATATATATACACACACACACATATACACACACACACACATACACACACACATACACACACACATACACACACACATACACATATACACACATATATACACACATACACACACACATACACACACACATACACACACACATACACACACACATATACACACACACATACACACACACATATACACACACACACACACACACACACACACACACACACACACACACACAATCGTCTAAATGTTGTCTGCTGTAAAGTCCATTTGCTGTAATGTGCCTCCTGGCTTCCAGTCTCTGGGTAGAATACTAATGACTGGCAAGGTCACAGGCAGAGTGGAGGGGGGAGAAATCCAGGGGGAGGATGGTCATCCTAACCTCAGACACAGTACACCAGGTTCAGTCACCAGGACCAGGGGATGAGGGATCCTCTGGAGGTCAACACTTAAAGCCTTTCATCATCTGACTCTTAGCCGACTGTATCATTTCAGCTGAATATCCGATTTTTCTTTAAAAAATGCATTTTAAACTTTGAATTAACAACTGGGCATTCACTCTCACACACACACACACACCCTGAGGTTAATGGAGAACAGGGTTTCAGCTGAGACTATGGCAATCCTCTCACACTTTTAGCATGACCAGTCCATTGGCACAGCTTCCCATACAGTGAGCCTAAAAGGGCAAGTTGTCACACCGGACAAGGGCACCTTGAAATCTGGTTGGCCTGTGTTTTATGCCCGTCAGGTTTGATATCATAATTCAGGCTGTGTGGGAGAGAGAGAGTCGCCCCTCTCTGGGAGGACAGTACTGAGGCACTTAGCCTTATTAAAAGCAGACGTATGCTGGCTCTGGGCCTGTGATAGCCTTGAGAAATGCCTCATGGCAGCGAGGAGTGTGCTGCATACTTACCTCTCTGCACAGAGTGATAATAATGACTGTGCGGTCGGTGAGACCCACCAGCTGGTTCTGGAAATTGGATCAGTTGGATCACTGAGGCAATTCTCTTTGTTTGACCACCTCAGTGCTGAGGCCTTTGAGGCTTGGCTGATAAAGAGAAAAAGAATTCTCAGGCCAGTTAGCCTTTCATCTCTTGAGAGCCACAGCCCTGCCGGCCCCCACAGGGAAAAAGGATCAAAGATGTTAGATTAGAAACAGGAAATAGATTAGAATTAGGCAGAGTGCTGACTAGGCTCCATCTAGGTAGATGGGTTATTTATGTCAGTGTGGGCTAGCCGGGTGATGGCTTGTGTGTATTGCAGCTCAAATCCCTTGGTAGAGGCCTACTGTATGTACTCAAGGGGATATGGTATGTGAACGTAGCACCTCTCATGTAGCATCTGTCATTCATCCTGCTGTATCATTATAATGGTATGTCAAATATGAAGTCCCCCTGGCAAACAGGCTAGATACAGATACTTCCTACTTAACACCACCACTCCCAAACAGACTGGATACTTCCTGTTAAACACTACTACTCCCAAAAAGGCTAGATACATAGAGTTCCTGCTAAACACTACTACATCCAAACAGGTTAGATACTTCCTGCTAAACACCACTAATCCCAAACAGGTTAGATACTTCCTACTGAACACTACTACTTCCAGACCGCATCGATACTTCCTTCTGAACACTACTACTCCCAAACAGGCTAGGTACTTCCTGCTAAACACCACTAAAACCAAACAGGCTAGGTACTTCCTGCTAAACACGACTTCTCCCATTCCCCTAATATTAATACAATAACAGCATTTGGTTCTGATTTGATGAACTTTCTAAACTTCCTGTGTTTCTGTCTCCTGTGCAGGCTCTGATTCAGCTGCCTGTGTACATCTCCCAGTGTGAGGAGGTCCGTGTGTTCTTCGAAACCCGACCTGAAGACCTCAACCCACCCAAAGAGTAAGCCATGAATCACACCTTCTAGTTTAAGAAGCACGCTCTGTCGCTCAGTCGAATGCACAGCAGAAATGTCTCTGAGTGATATACACATCCCAAAGTTCACACCAGTGCTGGGCCAACAACAAACACTCTGAATAAAAAAAGACATGCATAGCATAATGCTGTGTGCAGGTTTCTTTCATGGAGTAGCTTTTTGACCACCTGACCACGATGTTATGTTGAAACAAGCCAATCCATCAGTAATAGGTTCGATCTAATCAAATCAAATTGTATTAGTCACATGCACCGAATACAACCATACAGTGAAATGCTTACTTACGAGCCCCAAACCAACAGTGCACTTTCAAAAAATGTGGATAAGAATAAGAGATAAAAGTAACAAGTAAAAAATAACAATATATACAGGGGGGTGCTGGTACAGAGTCAATGTGTGGGGGCACCGGTTAGTTGAGGTAGTATGTACATGTAGGTTATTAAAGTGACTATGCATAGATGACAACAGAGAGTGGCAGTGGTGTGGAGAGACTACCCAGATTATGCAAATAGTCTGCGTAGCCATTTGACTAGATGTTCAGGAGTCTTATGGCTTGTGGGTAGAAGCTGTTTAGAATCCTCTTGGACCTAAACTTGGCGCTCCGGTACCGCGTGCCGTACGGTAGCAGAGAGAAAAGTCTATGACTAGGGTTGTTGGAGTCTTCTGACACCGCCTGGTATAGAGGTCCTGGATGGCAGGAAGCTTGGCCCCAGTGATGTACTGGGTGGTTCGCACTACCCTCTGTAGTGCCTTGTGGTCGGAGGCCGAGCAGTTGCCATACCAAGCAGTATAATACAGGGTAAGGACTATGATGTCATGCTCCCTCTGGTATTGCTGTAGTGGACGGGGGAGCAGTTGTTGGTTTTCCCTGAGTGGGAGCTACATAACATGAGAGGAGCGGAACATCTGAGGGTGCATGAGCTCCGTGGAGTCTAAAGGCAGGCCCCTCTCTTGTAAATCTCACACATTAGTGTCATAACCAGCCTGTCAGTTACAATGTGCCAACACTAGGTCATAAAGTCACCACACAACTACCAGATGTCTGGAGGGCAGGAGGGGTTACTAGTGGTTATGGGTTTTCTGAGAGACCATGATATTAAGTTCAGACCCTCAACCTTTTAATAAAAATCAAATACAGAAAAACAGCTGTCAACCAAGGTGTGTGACTGGTCACCTTGTCTGTCATCATGTGACATAAGTGATGGATTTCTATGTCAGGCACTTGGGTTTGGTTGGAAAGGTAATTTTTATGGCTTAAACCATATTTTACCAGGTTTTTTAAGCTATTGCTTTCCCAGGGACGGCTGGTGTGCAAGACTAGGTTTTCTTCCCAGAAATATGTAAATGTGTCAAACCAGATGCTTCTCAGATGCTCTCTGCTTCTCCCTCACTTTTTGACAGGTCCTAATTTGTTTATATATCAGTTTTTCTTCTATAAAAGACAGCTTCTTATCTATGTCTGACTGGCAGTATATAAGCCGAGAAGCGTTTAAATGCTCAAATGCATTTCCCACAAAGCTAGGCCCATGTGTTATATTTATGTATGCCGAGAGGTGTTCAACTCTCACATCCCAAAAACTACTTCACGGCTTATGTGAGTAATGTTTCAATCTCATCTACGCTGTCGAATCTTAACCAGACACTTTTCTGCAAAGATATGCAAGTTCATTTTTTTTGCTGTGCTCCGTTTTACACTCAAATCCATAGATTGTGAATGAACATCAACTATATACAGTACCAGTCAAAAGTTTGGACACACCTACTCATTCCAGGGTTTTTCTTTATTTTTACTATTTTCTACATTGTAGAATAATAGTGTTGACATCAGAACTATGAAATAACACATATGGAATCATGTAGTTACCCATAAAGTGTTAAACATATCAAAATATATTTTATATTTGAGATTCTTCAAAGTAGCCACCCTTTGCCTTGATGACAGCTTTGCACACTCCTGACATTCTCTCAACCAGCTTCTTGAGGTCGTCACCTGGAATGCATTTAAATTAACAAATGTGCTTTGTTAAAAGTTAATTTGTGGAATTTGTTTCGTCATGACAAGGTAGGGGTATTCAGAAGATAGCCCTATTTGGTAAAAGACCAAGTCCATATTATGGCAAGAACAGCTCAAATAAGCAAAGAGAAATGACAGTCCATCATTACATGAATTTCAGTCAATGCAGAACATTTCAAGAACTTTGAAAGTTTCTTCAAGTGCAGTTGCAAAAACCATCAAGCACTATGATGGAACTGTCTCTCATGGGGACCGCCACAGGAAAGGAAGACCCAGAGTTACCTCTGCTGCAGAGGACACATTCATTAGTTACCGGCCTCAGAAATTGCAGCCCAAATAAATGCTTCACAGAGTTCAAGTAACAGACAAACCTCAACATCAACTACAGAGGAGACTGCATGAATCAGGCCTTTATAGTCGAATTGCTGCAAATAAACCACTACTAAAGGACACCAATAGGAAGAAGAGACTTGCTTGGGCCAAGAAACATGAGCAATGGACATTAGACCGGTGGAAATCTGTCCTTTGGTCTGATGAGTCCAAATTTGAGATTTGTGGTTCCAACCGCTGTGTCTTTGTTTGATGCAGAGTAGCTGAATGGATGATCACTGCATGCGTGGCTCCCACCGTGAAGCATGGAGGAGGAGGTGTGATTGTGTGGGGATGCTTTGCTGGTGACACTGTCTGTGATTTATTTAGAATTCAAAGAACACTTAACCGGCATGGCTACCATAGCATTCTGCAGCGATACGCCTTCCCATCTGGTTTGCACTTAGTGGGACTATAATTTGTTTTTCAACCAGACAATGACCCAACACACCTCCAGGCTGTGTAAGGGCTAATTGACCAAGAAGGAGAGTGATGGAGTGCTGCATCAGATGATCTGGCTTCTACAATCACCGGACCTCAACCCAATTGAGATGGTTTGGGATGAGTTGGACCTCAGAGTGAAGGAAAAGCAGCCAACAAGTGCTCAGCATATGTGGGAACTCCTTCAAGACAGTTGGAAAAGCATTCCAGGTGAAGCTGGTTGAGAGAATGCCAAGCGTGTGCAAAGATGTCATCAAGGCAAAGGGTGGCTATTTTGAAGAATCTCAAATATAAAATATATTTTCAGTTGTTTAAAACTTCTTTGGTTACTACATGATGTGTTATTTCATAGTTTTGATGTCTTCACTATTATTCTATGTAGAAAATAGTCCAAATAAAGAAAAACCCTTGAATGAGTAGGTGTCCAAACGATAGCTTTTCAACAGGGATGCTTATCATTCCTCTGTGTTTGTTGGCCATCGACATTACTGCAGTTGTGAGTACCTTAGTCACAATCAAAGATGGCTGCCTGATTGTCTGTTACAATATGCATGGTGTGTTCAGTGACTGCAGAGGAGATGGCTCTCTGTGGAAGGAGAAGAATACAAGGCTTGTCACTGATCTGGCCAGTATGAATGGCTCCTGTCAGGTCACCTCCGTAGACAGACAGACCAGAGCTAGTTCCCTCTGGCTGTTGCCAAGGACACATACATTATTAGCTACATCTCAGACAGACAAATCCCAAGCATCTGCTACTGGGGACAGCGGGAGGGGAGGATGGAAGGTGGGAGGGAGAGGCAGATGAATTTAGAAAAGACCTTGGTTTATCTTTATTCAAATTGGATTACAGCTCTTTCCTAATGCAGACATTGTTTTCGGCTGACATTGCACCAGCAGCCCCTCTCTCTTTGGGTCTCTATGGAGGGATGAAATACAGCCCTCCTATAAATCTACCGGAGTAGGGAGGGATGTCACTGTCTGTCCATCAGAAAGATTGAAGTAGCAGGCATGGGAGAGTAGAGAGATAGAGGGGAGAGCGGAGAGCTATAGAGGTGAGATGGACATCCAGCCAACTTGACACAACTGTGGGAAGCATCCCCTGTGGAACACTTTCGACACCTTGCGGAGTCCATGCCCAACAAATTGAGGCAGTTCTGAGGGAAGGGGGGGCAGTCAATATTTATTAGGAAGGTGTTCCTAATGTTTTATACAGTCAGTATAGAAGAGAGAAATGGCTGGCACCCCATACAGCTAGTTCATTATTAGACCTTTGTGGTCTGGTTGCTGGTAGTGGAATGGGCTTGCTTTGGGTTAAGGGAGCAGCTGTGTTTTAGTTTTACAGGCCTAAAGCTCCATATTGGACCCAGTCCTATTCAATGTCTCCATGACCATGATTGGCTAATCCATGGTCCAATGAAAACTAATTTGGCATGAGGGGAGGGCTGATTTGGTCTCTTGTTAATGTACAGTATACTGGACACTACCTAGTTGAGTCCTCAGTGGGGTCCTGTCTATCCCAGTATGGCGTGGTCTTTTTTACCCTGTTCTGACTCCCAAACACGATGCAAATTCTTTGGTCCTTTAACAACCTGCTGTATGTAAAATATTGTGTGCTATAGCTTGGAAAATAAATACATGTGACTAGATGACATGATGTTTGTTTCCAACATTAGGGCTGTTTTCCTAAAGAAGTTAACACGTTTAAATTACTTACGTCGGCCACGGAGAAGGAGGGCCCACAGTCCTTGGTAGCGGGCCGCGTCCGTGGCACTGTGTTATCCTCAAAGCAGACAAAGAAGGTGTTTAGTTTGTCTCCATATCCCAGTCTGCTGTCCCCACATGCTTCAAGATTGTCACCATTGTTCCTGTACCTAAGTATGCAAAGGTAACTGAACATCGCCCCGTGGCACTCACTTCTGTCATCATGAAGTGCTTTGAGAGACTAGTCAATGATCATATCACCTCCACCCTACCTGACACCCTAGACCCACTTCAATTTGCTTACCGCCCCAATAGGTCCACAGACGATGCAATCGCCATCACACTGCACATTGCCCTATCCCATCTGGACAAGAGGAATACCCATGTAAGAATGCTATTCATTGACTATAGCTCAGCATTCAACACCCTAGGACCCTCCAAGCTCATTAAGCTTGAGGCCCTGGGTGTGAAACCCGCCCTGTGCAATTGGGTCCTGGACTTCCTGACGGGCTGCCCTCAGGTGGTGAAGGTAGGAAACAACATCTCCACTTTGCTGATCCTCAACACTGGGTCCCCACAAGGGTGCGTGCTCAGCCCCCTCCTGTACTCCCTTTTCACCCATAACTGCGTGGCCAAGCACGCCTCCAATTCAATCATTAAGTTTGCAGACGACACAACAGTAGTAGGCTTGATTAACAACAACGAGACAGCCTACAGGGAGGAGGTGAGGGCTCTCACTCAACGTCAACAAAACAAAGGAGATGATCGTGGACTTCAGGAAACAGCAGAGGGAGCATCCCCCTATCCACATCGATGGGACTGCAGTGGAGAAGGTTGAAGTTCCTCGGTGTACACATCACTGACTAACTGAAATGGTCCACCCACAGACATTGTGATGTAGAATGCGTAAAAGCGCCTCTTTAACTGCAGGAGGCTGAAGAAATTGGGCTTGTCACCTAAAACCCTCACATACTTTTACAGATTAACAGTTGAGAGCATGCTGTCGGACTGTATCACCGCCTGGTATGCCAACTGCTCCGCAATTGTTACACATTACTTGTTAGATATTCTTGCACTGTCAGAACTAGAAGCACAAGCATTTCGCTACACCCGCAATAACATCTGCTAAACACGTGTATGTGACCAATAACATTTGATTTGATTTTAAATCTACTTTGTTTTGTTTCCTTACCACGATACTAACGAGTATCACGATACTGGTATAGTCCCGGCCATATCTCTAGCCCTCTGCTTCCCTTTGATAAGCCAGGCTAGTGGTGGACCTAGGGTTGTCTGCTAATGGATGGGCAAACTAATGGTTGGAGATTTATTACGACTGGGCCAGTGCAATCAACAGGGTTGCCAGGCGAACAATGCATTATGTGATTGAGAGTGTGAATTTAGAGGAAAATAAGACGGACAGTTGCCAGGAATAAATGAGAGAGAGAGAGAGAGAGAGACCCAGCCCAGTGATTAGAGCGTTGGGCCAGTAACCGAAATAACACTTTGATGTCCGTCCGAGAGAGAGAGAGAGAATTGAATGGAATTGAGATACGCTAATCTCTAGGTAATTATGTTATCAATGTCTTTATTCTTTTGGAACTTTTATGAGTGTAATGTTTACTGTTAATTTTTCATTGGTTATTTCACTTATGTTAAATAAATAAAGCCCCTTAAATTTAAATTTTAACTGAATTGAGAGGGACAGAGAGGGAGGGAGGGAGGGAGAAAAAAGTCTGAATTAGCCACTTCAGTTTTCACTAGCAACTGGACATTGAATTAGCTGCCTCCTGATGAGAATGGATTGAGGATTGCTGTCCTAGTGGATAAAACAGACAGAACAGATACAATATCATGTTCTCATTCAACCCAGTATCAGAGACTCACTATCAACTATGGCTGGGCTATATGGTCCAGATACCAGTATGGATTTTTCCAGTATCGCCTAAAAATATATTTTGATACAATGGTAAGTAATTTAAAACATTTACAAATTGGATTACTTCACTGTCTGTTTTGTGTCCGTTTGGTTGAGTATGAAACGGAATGGAGAAAGCCATAAAAGTTTAAAGTTTTAATGTCACAGTGAAATTCCTTTCTTATAAACTCAAAACCCAACAATGCAATAATCAATGATAATGTATTACATGAAAACACACACACGAGAAATAAGAATAGGAAATATGAAATACACAAAGTAAGTAAGCATACTATATTCAGGAAATATTTAAAAAGTCAGTTCCAATACCATATTTACATGTGCAGGGATACTGGAGTGAGGGAGGTAGATATGTTTAGGGGTAAGGGTACTAGGCTACAGCATATAAGATAAACAGAGTAGCAGCAGCTTGTATGTGGGTGGGTGTGTAGAGTCAGTATAAATGTATGTGCAAATTACGTGTAAGGAAGCAAATGATGGAGTGAGTATTTGTGTGTGAGTGTGTAGGGCCCTTTGAGTGTGCATTCAGACAAATATTGCAAATACAGCCTCCCGGGTGGCGCAGTGGTTAAGGGTGCTGTACTGCAGCGCCAGCTGTGCCACCAGAGACTCTGGGTTCGCGCCCAGGCTCTGTCGTAACTAGCTGCAACTGGCCGCAACCGGGAGGTCCGTGGGGCGACGCAAAATTGGCCTAGTGTCATCCGGGTTAGGGAGGGTTTGGCCGGTAGGGAAACCCTTGTCTCATCGCCCACCAGCGACTCCTGTGGCGGGCCGGGCACAGTGTGCGCTAACCAAGGTTGCCAGGTGCATGGTGTTTCGTCCGACACATTGGTGCGGCTGGCTTCCGGGTTGGATGGCACTGTGTTAAGAAGCAGTGCGGCTTGGTTGGGTTGTGTATCGGAGGACGCATGACTTTCAACCTTTGAAAAAAAAGGTCAACTCAGATAGTCTGTCTAGCTATTTTGTTTGCTATTTATCAGTCGTATTGCTTGGTGATAGAAGCTGTTCAAGAGCCTGTTGGTGTCAGACTTGATGCACCGGTACCTCTTGCCATGCAGCAGCAGAGAAAATAGTCTATGGCTTTGGTGGTCGGAGTCTTTTATGATTTTCTGGGCCTTCTTTTCACACTGCCCGATATAGAGTTCCTGGATGGCAGGGAGCTCGGCCCCAGTGATGTACTGGGCTGTCCTCACAACCCTCTGTTGCACCATGCGATCGAGGGCTGTGCTATTGCCATACCAAGCAATGGTACAGCTGTAGAACCTTTTGAGGATTTGAGGGCATGCTCGCGTGGTGGAGTTGATGTTGTCTAACCTCACCACCTTGGGCCAGCCCGTCAGGAGGTCCAGGATCTAGTTGCAGAGGGAGGTGTTCAGATCCAGAGTCCTAAGCTTGGTGATGAGCTTGGAGGGCACTATGGTGTTTTAACGCTGAGCTGTAGTCAATGACCATTTGTGGCAGGGAAATGTGTTTTTTGGGATTCAGTTCATTTGCATGGCAAAGAGGGACTTTGCAAATAATTGCAATTCATCTGATCACTCTTCATAACATTCTGGAGTATATGCAAATTGCCATCATACAAACTGAGGCAGCAGACTTTGTGAAAATGTATATTTGTGTCATTCTCAAAACGTTTGGCCACGACTGTAGAGAGGAAAAGGATATTTATCGTGGATACATTCTATAACTATTCTCACATTAATCGTATACTTTGCACATGAACTTCTGCCTGTTTGGGGTAAGAAAATAATGAATGTATTTATGTGTTGAATGTCTTCGTTCGTTGTCTATCTCGGTCAGAACCAAGCCCTCTCGGGAAGGTTGTTTCAGTGGGCTTGCCCATGGGTGTAAGGCACAGATGTCACAATGTCCTTCTTCTTAGTTGTTTGTGCTTGTAGTGGAGTGTTTTCAGAGGTGATATTCAGATGCACCAATGATTATCTTAGATGGGATTTTCTCCTTCCCATCTCGTCTTTAGTCAAAGTTTGAAGCACTTTACATGTGCAGCTGCAGACTGGCGGTATCCTGGTCTGGTAGGTGAGGTTATCTTCTTCACCTCGTGTTGGTTCAATGTTTCAACCATTTCCCACATGTATCTGACGCGCCACGCTTTTCTGGTTTGGTAGGTGCGTTTATCGTCTCATCTAGTGTTGAGGTTGGGAGTTTCAGTGCTTCCAACCTCTTATGTTAATTCTTAGCTAGTCCTTTTAAGCACTCTGGTCGTAAAGTGGTTCCATCACGCTGACAAGCTCTCTGACCTCATTCGGGGCGTGTCTACTAACTGTGCATAGTTAATATGAAAAACAATTATCTTATTAGAAAAGTAAAATCACATTCATATCTTAACAAAAATACTCACACCTATAATCATATATTTTATACAACATTTGGATGTAAACTTAACAGATAGAATGTGTCCACTTTCCTAGTTTCAGTATTGTCTTGATACCTTTCTTAATGACATCACAAAATAATAATCAATGTGATAATGATTATTCTTTAGATCCCACTGACAATTATTAACATTCCTATGTTAGAAATATTGTTCCAAAGTTCACTATGGATGTTAGAGATTTTGGGCGGCAAAATATCTCTGTAACAAAGCACATTCCAACAATTGCCGTGAGATGTCATAAAACCGGCCCAGACCACCCCCCCTCTTCTGTGGGTGAGATGGGTCTGGTCATCTTCAGCCATTTGCCAAGCTGATCTGAGGCCTTGGATCCTTAGCCAGGAGAGTCATGACACTAGGGTGGCTGGTGGAGTTAATGTATGCCATAACCAGCCTCTCAAAGCACTTCATGATTACAGAAGTGAGTGCTACAGGGCTGAAGTCATTGTGGCATAACGCCTTAGAGTTCTTAGGAACAGGACTGGTCATCTTAAAACATGTTGGGATTACAGACTGGGACAAGAAGAGGTTGAAAATTACTGTGAATATGCCTGCCAGCTGTTCTGCGCATGCTCTGAGAACGCACCCTGGAATACCGTCGGGGCCTGCGTCCTTGCAGGTGTTGACCTTAGAATTAATATGTTGACATCCTAGTGTCATGCACTACTCTTAAAACATATTTACATATTTAACTTTTACTATTCCAAAACAAACAAAAAACTCCAAATACCGCCATACCATCAAAAATGTGAAAACAATAGTGATATGATGTTTTGGACATATGAACCATATCACTTCCCATCTGGAGAAAAGGTCAACACATCTGTAGACATGCAATGAATCTCAGAGTTTAGTTTCGCTCATCTAGACTAGAGAGCCTGCATGGCTAGCATAAAATCTCAGTAATGCATTTGTTAACTTGATTGAAAATGAGAGTATAGGAGGAGACCAAATCAAAATATTTATTTAAAAGTGAGTCCCAAAACTTGAAAAGACATGAATGAAATAAATATAATGTGTGGTTATTCATAGGGTTAACATTTTATATTTTCAGAGACATAATCAGTAGGTAGAAATAATTACAAAGGATTTCCATGTCATTAAAAGTTCCTAACTCCTTTGCTGGCTCTTTAAGTTAAGTACTTCTAACAATTTGTTCTCCTTTACAGGGAACCCATTGGAAAGAAGAAGTCCGGTAAGTCCACTTTAGTATTCCATTTTGGGGTAAGTTGTTATTGCATTTTATGTTTAGGAGACGCTCTTTTCCAGAGCAACTTACTGGTCCCCTGTGGGAATCAAACCCAACCTTGGCATTCCAAGCACCATGCTCTACCAACTGAGCTACACAGGACTACATCATTGTTTGTGGTATGTAGTTTATGTAGAAAATATCATATGGGTGAGCTCTGATGTGAAATAGAAACATTAATTAGGATAATCATTTCTTACACCAGCCATAGCATCTTAGTACAGCTCACTACATTTCTCAATTGAGATTTGAGCGCCCTCTAGCTGTGATGTTGGATATGTGCTCCATTATTTTCTAAAGAGATTGCAATGTAAAGATTTAGGGTCATAGTAAGACTAGTAACTCAATGATATATTTCATTTCTTGAAGTTAGATATAGACCATTACTTTTAAAAATGGGTTTTCCCTTTCTTTGTTAATCTAAGCAACCCATCCATGTCAAGTTTCAATTTCATTTTGCTTAATTTCCCTCCATCAGGCATTGTGGAGAGAGCGACTACTTTCCTAAAGAGAGGTAGTAACAGACTCATGCTTGGCCGTGCTCTGTGTGTGGCCCCTGGTTGCTAGCCATCCGTTTGGCCAGTTCCTGGTCCCTGTCTGCTGGGCCTTTAGCTGGGACGTGGCTCTGAGGTGGGACTGGGCAGTGCGGAGTAGCGAGGGGGAAGGACCTGGTCCCAGATCTGTATGTGCTCAGCCAACGCCTCTGTTTCATCCAACACAAATACAGGTCTGGGACCAGGCTAGGGAAGGTTGGGTTAGAGAGGGCAGGGTGGGACAAGCTTGGTGCTCACTGTGATGTGTGATGTGCATGGCAGTGTGTTAGCTTTGTCAAGAGAGCATCAGATGGTGTGTGTCAGACTGTACACCCAGCCCAACTCCCTTTTCTCCTATGCTGAAATCAACCCTGTCTTGGTTGTGGGAATTAACTGTCACCTTGATAGATGTGCATGCTGTACCCCAACCACAACAACAATTAAAACCCTCCTCATTCTGTGTTGTCTCATGGGGAATCAGACATGACCGTTTTCATAATGTATAATATCTAGTAAGTTTGGAAGCAACTACTTGTACGGTTAATTTAGAGACGGGATGGTGTAAATACAAGGCTCAATTTCTGGATGGAATCCTTTTTGGGAGTGTACGGTTGTGAATTTAGTGGATATTATGAGTGCATTCCACGGTTAGCTCTGGTAATCATCCCACCAAGTGCACATCACAGAGCAGGTCCTCGTGTTGTTCTAACCTACAGCGTTGTGTAAGTGTCGGGTGTCTTTGTGGCGGTTGTCTCTGTCTCTGTGGCAGCCATGTTTGTGATTGTCATAACCCTCCTTCCTGTCCTGTCCTCTCTACAAATATCTCCCTCTCAGACCCTCCTTCCCTCTGCTCTCTGGCCACCATTTTCTCCTCCCTGTCTCTAAAATCACACCTGCTTCGTCCTCCCCCTCCCCCTATGGCTCGCTCTGCTCTCTGTGGTGGGGTGGAAGGTAGAGAGGTCAGCGCTACATGTCTGTCTGTGTGCTCTGTGCCTCTCCCTGCAGGAGACTCCAGTGCAGCTGACCCCCTGCTCCTGGACCAGTACGTGGCTGTCACTGACTATGAGAAGCAGGAGAGCTCTGAGATCAGCCTGCACGTGGGACAGACGGTGGAGGTCATCGAGAAGAATGAGTCTGGTACGAGATCTGGGTCAGATGGAGGGAGCCTTTAACTTAACGACTCAGGTTGTGTCCCAAATGGCACTCTATTGCCTATATAGTGGTGGGCCTATGGGCCCTGGTCAAAACTAGTCCACTATAAAGGGAATAGGGTGCCATTTGGGACAACCTTAGTCCTGGGGGCCTTCACGTAATTTATAAAGAAATCACACTGTCCCGTAACTGTTTTTGCCCTCATCAACTGAAAGTTAGTTATCATACTTGAAGGAAAGCCTCAGATACAGGCGCTTTGAAGTGTACCAAGACGACTACATAATGCTATCACAATGTCTTCAGAATCTTCCAAACAGACAAGGCCAAATAGCAGAATAATGCTATCACAATGTCTTCAGAATCTTCCAAACAGACAAGGCCAAATAGCAGAATAATGCTATCACAATGGCTTCCCTAATCTTCCAAACAGACAAGGCCAATCCAAGATCCAGAGTGAGCCACTGCTGTGTGTCTGACTGTTCTGTGTTTCTGTGTGTGTTTTGCTTTCTGTGTGCAGGTTGGTGGTTTGTTAGTTCTGACGAGGCCCAGGGCTGGGTCCCTGCCACCTGCCTGGAGGCCCAGGATGACCCTGATGACTTCTCCCTGCCCGGTGAGGAAGGTAACCCTCTCTATCTGTCACACTGCCCTAGGCCACATTCAGAATAAAAACTAACTGTAACTACAGATCAATGCTGGCAGCCTTAAGGCACAGCTCACAGTCAAAACTCAAGGATTGCTGCCTGAGCATCAACAGCTCAAGGCTTGCTTCCAATCAAAACAGTATGTGTCCTGTCATTGATTAAGATGTAGAAGAAATGTGGAACTGTAATGAACAAATCTAGGAAACAGGATGCTCAGAAACTCTTGAAATCTGTACAGTACTTGTATTGGTATTACAAAATAGTCTTTCACACTGTGTGTTTGCATGATAACAGTGGGAAGAGGACCCAGATAACCAAAGGGAAAATTACCTCTGACTTTCCATCTGTTCACACTGTTCACCATCACCTGTCACTGTCTGTCTATTAGAACTTTGCCAACACATAGCAGACTATTCACTTCCTATGTACTTACTTCCTACTTCCTGCTGCCCACTGTGCTCTGCGTCAGTGTCCCGGAGATACTGGTCACTGCTGAGGCACGTGGGCCGCCGGCGAACATTAGGGGATCTGTTCAGCACAAGCACAGGGTTTGGGCAAGGTGGAACGCACGCCTCTTTTCCCCATAATCTTCATGTGTGTGTAGAATGTTTAGCATGCAAATCCCATGCATGACCAACCCAAGCACGGAGAGGGATGCAAGACATGCATGTGTGTTGTGTGGCATGGATTAGAATGGATACTACCGCTATGTTTGTGTTATTTGTCTTCTCGATGGAATGCAGTGGGAAAAAGCTCAGTTTTTCTCACTTTGTTATTTCAGTGAAATTAATATGATATATTTTAAATTGTTTGTTCCTTCTAAATACACTATCTGTTTAACAATCACTATAATTCAGTAGACTTTAAAGGGACCCGTGTAGATTAGGTATAAAAACCTAATATATTTGAAGTAGGTGTTAGTGAAGTCCTAACCTTAGTAATGCTGTCTTGTTTGTGTGTGCTTATTGTTGGTGGAGGATGGAGGGATGTTTTGTGTTGCATGATGTGTGTTACACATCTTCTCACTCTACAGGATAGATCCTGCCCAGGCCCTGTCTACAAGGACATACTTGCAGAGAGTTTTACCCTGGTTTAGACCAGTTACCAGTTTATGATCTTGTTACACTGGTTTAGACCAGTTACCAGTTTATGATCTTGTTACACTGGTTTAGACCAGTTACCAGTTTATGATCTTGTTACACTGGTTTAGACCAGTTACCAGTTTATGATCTTGTTACACTGGTTTAGACCAGTTACCAGTTTATGATCTTGGAATGGTGTACTGAAGGCTAATGCTAATGCACTAGGCTAGGGTTTTAGGATTTGCTATGAAGAAAGAACACTATCAATTGTTTTCCATATATAGTCAAAGAGATTAGTCCCATCTACTCGGTCTCAACATGCCATCATGTGCTGTCCCTGCCAAGTTGTTGATTCCATACGATTGATTGACATTCTTGTGAAAGTTAGTATGCAAGACGGGATAAAATACATCACCTAATGTGATGTATTCTTCGCCATTTCCAGAGGAGAAGTACACAGTGATCTACCCGTATGCAGCGAGAGACCAAGACGAGATCGACCTGGAGAGTGGCATGACAGTGGAGGTCATTCAGAAGAACCTGGAGGGCTGGTGGAAGATCAGGTAGAACACAAAACCCCAGAAGCGTGTCTGTCCACTGGGGATGCAGGCTGTGTGTCCATGTGAATTTCATTGAGTGTATGAATATCTATGTGTGTCAGAGTTGGTTGTTGTGTTTCTTTCTATTGAAACCGTAGACGTAACCTCTCTGCTGCCGTCTACAGGTACCAGGGACAGGAGGGCTGGGCCCCGGCGTCCTACCTGAAGAAGGCCGACATGCTGAGCCAGAAGCTGGCAGCAGGCCACGCCAGCACCAACGATCTGGACGGATTCTCCAAGCAGCAGAACCAAGCCAAAGAGAGCAAAGGAGACAACAAGGACCAGAAAGACAAGGGCTTCTCCCCGTTTGCCAAGCAGCACAGTGAGTGGGAACTAAGAACTGTAAACTACAGTAACTCATTTAACAACTGTAACTCTCTACTTAATGGGAAATCTCACACCACCCCAACATCAACATATGTGAAAATGTATGATGCTTTTTGTCTTTGAATAATGCCTACCTGCAGGCTTTAAAGTAAGATTTCAAAAATCAACATATGGTATGTGAAAATTGTGCATTTCTATGATCTGTAGTAAAAAAAGATAGAGGAAGGAAAGTGTTTCCAATGGCATCATCAACCAATTAGTAGACAGTAGGCAAAGCCTCCTCACAATTGGTTAAAATCACATGACACACGCCAATGATGTCATTGGAAACACTTATCTTCCTCTATATCTTTTACTACAGAACAGAAACACACCATTTTCACATACTGTATGTTGATGTTGGTATATAAAGTAGAAAAATTGTAAAATGTTCCTTTAAAGCCTGCAGGTAGGCATTATTCAAAGACATTATAAAGCCTCATACATGCTTATAACAAGTAATAAAGCCATATACACTCAGGCTTACTTAAATTGTTACCAAGACATCTCCTCAGTCTCCTCCCTCAGAGATGTTTCTCTGCAAAGCTCTCTAACTCAATGCCAGAGTAATGTAAAACATCCTACTTTATTTCCTAGTAAGTCATTGAGGAGCTGAATGCCTCCCACAACTACACCTCCATTAGTGAGGATCCATTACACATAGTTAGAACCGAAGGCCCCGGTCTACAGAGCTCATCAGTCTGCATCGAACACACTGCTCTCTCTTTCGCTCCCTGGTTTGTCTTTCTCTCTTTCTGGAACGGATATCTTCTCCTATGAGGAGTGGATGTCATTGCAGGCAGTGTTTTGAGACTGATGGCCTGTGATGAGATGCGGCTCACTGGAGTCTGATTTCCTCTGCCTTTTCCCCTACAGAACAAGGGGCGAGACAGAGACCACCACCACGCAGGGATCTCACCATCGTAAGTACCCTCCACTAACCACTTAACCACACATCCTGCGACACCAACAACACTCGTTAACAAAGACATTTGTCTTAATGAGTTTTGCATTGATTTGATGTTTTGATCTGCCACAAGTCAAATCTGATACGGACCCACTCTTTTTCTTCACACCATCCCTCCCTCTCTCCAGCCGAGGGGGCAGAACCTGCCCAAGCCGCCCACCCCTCCTCAGGTGGAGGAGGAATTCTACACCATTGCAGACTTCCAGACCACCATCCCAGATGGCATCAGCTTTCAGGCTGGGGTCAAAGTGGAGGTGAGACACACGTCACATCTCACCACATATTGGTAGATGGTTATTGTTTGATGACAAACAGCCTACCATCTCCCGCCTAGAGAAACTTTTCAGATTTAATTGATACATTTTATTCCATATGCAATACATTTGTTTACCACAAAAGAGTCAAAACCCAGAGTGAAGTTCAATTAATTAATTAACTCCTTGATACTACCCATCCCGCATGCGGGAGCTTAACGTAGCCTCAAACTAATTAGCATAACGCAGCGGACATAAATCTTCCTAGAAAATGTTCCTATTCATGAAAATCACAAATGAAATATATTGAGACACTGCTTAGCCTTTTGTTAATCACACTGTCATCTCAGATTTTCAAAATATGCTTTACAGCCAACGCTAGACAAGCATTTGTGTAAGTTTATCATGGCATAATGCTATGTAAGGCTCTGCTAGCATCAGGCAACATTTTCACGAAAATAAGAAAAGCAATCAAATTAAATCATTTACCTTTGAATAACTTCGGATGTTTTCACTCAGGAGACTCCCAGTTAGATAGCAAATGTTCGTTTTTTTCCAAAAATATTATTTTTATAGGCGAAATAGCTCCCGTTTGTTAGTCATGTTTGGCTGAGAAATCGACCGGAAAATGCGGTCACTACAACACCGAACTTTTTTCCAAATTAGCTCCATAATATCGACAGAAACATGGCAAACGTTGTTTAGAATCAATCCTCAAGGTGTTTTTCACATAACAATTCGATAATATATCCGTCGGGGCAATTGGTTTCTCATAAGAAGCGATTGGAAAAATGGCTACTTGTGTACTTTACGCAAGATTTTCTGCGGGAGCCACCATGTGACCACTTGCTAAATGTGGTCCATTACGGCTATTCTTCAACATAAATGCGGAAAAAGACGTCACAATGCTGTAGACACCTTGGGAAATTCGTAGAAAACGTAAGCTCATTCGTAGCTCATTCACAGCCATATAAGGAGTCATTGGCATGAGGCGGTTTTAAAAAATGCGGCACTTCCTGATTGGATTTTTATCTGGGTTTCGCCTGTAACATCAGTTCTGTTGCACTCACAGACAATATCTTTGCAGTTTTGGAAATGTCAGTGTTTTCTATCCAAAGCTGTCAATTATATGCATAGTCGAGCATCTTTTCGAAACAAAATATCTTGTTTAATTTCTTGATGCTACCCATCCCGGATCCGGGATCGTGACTACGGCTCAAGCTCATTAGCATAACGCAAAATGTGAAAAAATATTCTTAGACATATTTAACCTCCACACCTACACAAGTCCAATAGCTCAAATGAAAGATAAACACCTTGTTCATCTACCCAGCAAGTCAGATTTCTAAAATGTTTTACGGCGAAAACATAGCACACATTTATATTAGACCACCACCGAAACAAAATGCAAGCGGCGGCCATTTTGTCCCAGAAAATATAAAATTTAAAAGTAGGATTAAAAAATAAATAATTCACTAACCTTTTGAAAATCTTCATCAGATGACAGTAATATTACATGTTACACAGTACATTTTTTTTTTTCAATAATATGCCATTAATATCCATAAATCTCTGTTTACAATGACGACATTTCAAAAATGCTACTCAAAATGTCCGGAGAAATTATGATAGCTCGGACAGATAACGTCAGATAACAAGCAATAAACATGACTAAATATACATGTTCTACATATAGTTACAAAGATACACTTCTTCTTAATACAACCGCTGTGTTACATTTATTTTTAACGTTACAGAATTCGTTCACTAGTCTATGCTATGAGTCGGCGCTCAGATATTAGCAGTGTCTCCTCTACGTTTGGAGTCCACAGAAACCCAAAATAACCACATAAATATTCCCTTACCTTTGATGTTCTTCGATCAGAAGACGTAGAAGGAGTCATACTTACCCAATACATCGTTTGGTTTCAAGTTGTGCGTCTTTGTATTAGCATATGCTAACAGCTTCAGCTGAAATGCACCCAAAATAACTTCTGCTCCTTCTGGTCCCGCACTCTTGCGCAATCAAACTTCAAAATTACATATTATATGTTGACTAAACTGGTCAAACTAAGTGCAGAATCGAGCAAAATGATGTTTTTATCATGTAAAACAATGATCATCGCGAACAAACGAACCGGCTTCAACTGGTGTCTATTGGAAAAGAACGTTCCCCAAATCGGCCGCGCGCAATAGAGTGCATGTATGTGAGAGTGAACCGGGCATTTTCGCCCGCCAAAGGATGAGGGAGCGCGAAATTCAAACAATGAACGTGCCAATTGAAAGCAGACATCGCGCTGAACAAATACATACTGTTCCCAGATCGGTAGCTGCCTGGGAAGGGTGGGGGCGATGACGTCAAAGTTGACCCAACTTTTCTCTTGACAAGAGAGAGTTTGGGAGAAAGGCTGCCCTGAGAGTTCTGCTTTACATACAGACATAATTTAAACGGTTTTAGAAACTTTAGAGTGTTTTCTATTCAATAATTATTATTATATGCATATATTAGCAATTTTGGAAAAAAATATTTTCAGTTTACTATGGGCACGCACTTCCTCCAACGGGGCAGTATTGAGCCATAAGCTCAAGAGGTTAAAACGGGAACCAAAGACGCAACAGCTGTAATGTGTGCCCCTTGAATGACAGAGCTGAATACGTATCTACCTCTCATGTGGTGCAGCACTCTCTTAAAGCAAAGCTCCCCCACTCATACAGTGTTATACTTTAGCAGTTTTCCACTGTGATTGACGTAGACCCTTCACCCTGATTTAAGACTTTTTAAGACATTTCAATAGTTTCAACATCCTTTGGCCCACTTCCTAATCTCGTCTGGTTCCATAGCCCTTGGGCCCAGTTCCTTGTCTGGCTTCCATAGCCCTTGGGCCCAGTTCCTTGTCTGGCTTCCTTAGCCCTTGGGCCCAGTTCCTTGTCTCATCTGGGTTCTGTAGCTCTTGGGCCCACTTTCGCATCTTGTCCTATTGTTGCTCCAGATAACATATCATGGGTCTCTGGTCACAGGGAGTACATAGACGCTTCTTCAAACTGACACGCTAATATTCAGCATAACACTTTTCTCTACTTTCACAATGACTTTGTAAAGCAAAACATCCCAGAGACTTAAGACCTTGTTCTACTTCTCCTTAATCACTCAAAAGCCAATCATTTCACAAACAGCAATTATTTACAATCAGAATGGAATGGGATTTGAATGATGCTTCGCAAAATGCACTGACTACATCTTCTGCTGTCTCTTCATTCCTGATTGACTCACTGGTCCCCTGTTTCTGCTGTCCAGGTGATAGAGAAGAACTCCAGTGGCTGGTGGTACATTCAGATTGAAGACAAAGAGGGCTGGGCCCCCATTACCTTCATCGACAAATACAAAAAGACCAGTTTGACCCCGCGCCCTAACTTCCTGGCACCTCTGCCCAACGAGATGGCCCAGCTGAAGCTGGAGGATGGCACTGCCAGCGGCGCGGGGCAAGAGGACAGCTGGTCCAAACCGCTGCCAGACGAGCCCACCACGAGCAGCGAGTCCGGAGCCCGGCCCAAACTCAGAGACTGGAAGTCCAGCGCCAGTAAGGGGGCATCAGCCTTCTCCGGACCTCTGCCTCCTGCCCCGTCTGCCCCACCTGCTGAGGAGAAGCCAGCCTTGCCACCCCGCAGGGAGTCCATCAACAAGAGCCTGGACATTGAGATTACTGTGGAGAAACCCAGGACAGACCTATCCAAACCCATGCCTCCAAAACCCCAAGCCCCGGGTGTCATCATGCCCCTGCTCACCCCCAAAGCTGCCCCCTTCAAGCCTGACAAGCCCCCCGAGCCCAAGAGAGAGGTCGCGAACAAGCCTCTGCATCTGAAGAATGAGATGGGTCTGGAGTGTGGCCACAAGGTCTCTGCCAAAGAGGTAAAAAAGTTCAACCTGAAACCTGTGGCTAAGCAACCACCCAAGCCCAAGCTTGATCCACCGGAGGAGAAACCAGAGGTCGCCGGCCTTGCACTGTTCATGAAGCCTAAACCCATAGTGCGGCCCAAACCCGTCCCAGCTGCCAAGCCAGAGTCGCCAGCTGAGAATAAGCTGGACATCACCAACCTGAGGAGCAAGCTGAAGCCTTCAAAGCCAGTTGAACCAGGCTCTGGATTAGCAGAGCCAAGCCAGCAAAACGGCACTGCAGCCAACAACGCCCCTAGCAACGTTCTCCCCAAGATGCCGCCCCCCAACCTTCCCCCTAATAATGCTTTACCCAAGATGCCCCCTCCTAATAATGTTCTCCCCAAGATGCCACGTCCCAGCAGCCCCCCTATCAATGCCCTACCCAAGATGCCCCTGGCCCCCAATGCTCACAATGGCAAGGCCACTGACGAGCCCAAATTCCCCCACAAGCAGCAAAACGGCCACGGACAGGTGAGCCCGGACAAATGTGCTGTTTCCCCACACAAAGAACCTCCAGGTAGACCCGCCGTCCTCCCTAGGAGACCCCCTCCACCCAAAAAGACCTCTGAACCGTCCAGCCCCACAGAAACCAAAGCCCCCCTGAAAGAGCTCCCAGACACAAAGCCTGCTCCCCCTCAGCTCAGCAGGCCCCCTCCCCCTAAACCCAAGGCCTTCGTACTACCCCCACCCAAAGACAAGGAGAAGGTGGTCCCAAAGCCCCTGCTTAAGAGTGAGAAACCAGGCCCTCCGAGGGACAAGCTGCCTCCTCTGATCAAGGATCCCAGTAAAGAGGAGCTGTTCTTGGCCGTGGCAGACTTTGAGGGCGACGATCAGACGGGTGGCTTCAAGGAGGGCACCATGTTCCAGGTGATGGAGAGGAACAGCAGCGGCTGGTGGTTTTGTAAAAATCTAGGAGAAGGGCCAATGAAAGAGGGCTGGATCCCCTCCAATTACCTGACCAAGAAACCCTAAGTACCAGGTTCTGTTTGCTTTTTTAATACATAAAGATATCACTGATTGTATTTAATTAGCTTTTTATTTTATTTATAGTTACCTTTTTCTAAATATGTGTTTGTTACTTTGTTACATTCCATTTGTTTAGCATTCGAGCGAGAATGAACCAGCAATGACACATTTCTGTTGCATTTCTTTTTCAATTTGTTTTACTTTATATCCTCGTTTCAAATTACCAGGCATCAAATCCGGGAAAAGCAAATGTCCCTTTCAAGTTCACTTTGTGCCATACAGTATGTTACTCAAGCCTATGTCATTTTATGATATCTATCACAAGCTTTCTAATAGATCAAAATATGTTCTTCCAAGCCTTCTATGATATTGTGCCTCAGTATAATATTCAGTGCTTTAAGCTTAAATATATGCAATTTAGCTAGTTGGTGTCTCAGTTAGCATATCAAAGATGCTTCAGTCTAATGAGTATAGTTGAAACTGACAGTGCAATGCATATGGAAAATAAATCGGACCATACGATAGAGGAACCAGGGTCCGTATTCACAAAGTGTCTCGTAGCAGTGCTGATCTAGGATTAGTTTGGCCTTTTAGATCATAATGAATAATATTACATGAACAGGGTGTACCTGATTCTAGATCAAATCCTAGATGGCCATGTATACTCTGATACCTCAAAGAACAGCCCTCCTCCTACTATGGCTGCAAGGGAAGTTCAAGAGGACACTTTGTTTTTCAAGAACTAAAATAGCAACACTTCAAGAGGAGTTTTTGCCAAGTGATTCTAAGTGCTTATATGAAACATTTATACAGTTCATGTGTTTGTGAATGGGTTTCTTTTTTCTTTAGGAACTGAATAATGATGTTGTGGTTGATTCTTTACAGATGTGCACTTTTCAGATTATTTGGACTGATTCAGATGGTTCAGACTGATTCAGGTTTCACACTGTGGCTTAACAGACAGAGAACTTAGTGTACAAATGAATGCCATGTTTTAAAACCTCAAATAAGGTCTTAACATTGGGAAATGTATGCCAGAGTTAGTCTAGTTCATCTCCTCTCAGGATGGACTGAATTGACATGAAATGGACCCCTTCCCAGTACGATGGTGAAAAACACACAAGTAAGAATGACTGATTCAAGTATATTACATCAGGCTGCCTCTGGTAAAAACGATATTCCATAATTATGCTGTAGGCCAAGATCTACCATTACTACAGCCCTAAATCAGGGGATCCACCTGTGATTTGTGCATATAATACAAAATACGGAATCTCCAAAACAGTGAGTGCTCAAATATAAAACAGTATTATAAAGTGTGATCATTACTCATTGTTTTACATTAGTGCTTGACTGGTTTCAAGCACAGACTCGGAAAAATAATGATTGTACTTCCAGAATGAAGTAATGTCAGCTGTTGTCACTTTGTTTACTTGTCACCTCTTGCCCTGTCTGGTCATTGGGAAATAGGGTTTAGTCAGTCATACAGTAGTGGAATGAAGGGTGTTTGGGATGTTGTAGTTGGGCATGTGAAAAGGCTTATGGTTTGGTCTCCTAGGAGATGCACGGACAAGGCTAGGAGTGGCTGTAGCTCACAGGTTCATTGGAGAATCTGGTTGAATATGGTTGATCTGCTCCTAGCTGCTATGCTAGTTTTTTTTCTTTCCCCATTTTCCCCTCTCTATCATCACCCCTATCTTATGTTAGTACTATGTCCAATGTCATTCCATGGCTGATAAATCAAAGAAATGCAATCAAGTGTATTATTTTAAGGACTTAGTGTCTGTGTCCGGTCATGACCAACATTGGTAACAGTGAAATGATCAGTGAAGTTACTTGGAGTTTTCCATCTTTTAGCCAGTGTGCTTAGTGCACTTAAAGTAATGCTATTCATAATGACAGATTTGTAATAATGATCAACACATGGAGTAAGGCCTGAATTAGTGGAATGTCTGTGTGAAACGTGGATTGGGTTAGAATGACAGTTGGATAAACAGTTTGTTACTGAAGCATAAGGACAAAGGCAAGCAGGGATGTGAACACAGCAATGTAAGGAAACAGTATGGGACGTTAGTCTTATTGCTTTACGTAACACTTTACCCTAAAGCAGACAATTGAATACATTTCAAAAGGCACCTATTCTTTTGAGATGTGCAGCAGGACATCTTTTCCCATCAAATTGCAGATGTCCCATCTTTTCTTATTCTTGTATTTCCTTTCATATTAAGTCAATAAACATTTTTAATTTTTGTATGGTGTCTTGGTTTTCCTTGGAAATCATTTTAGTTTTGAGTAAACGGATGCAACCTAAACATTAAAGCCATAATGGTATCAAAAGGAGAATATTCTATAACATGCTTGAGAAGAAGCGTAGTAGACAGAACATTTGCCTTTATTAGACTTATGTACAACAGTGGTTTCTTCTGTTGAACAGTCACTCACACCCCTTACAAATACAGCTAAACAGAGGGAAAGATGCAGTCATCAAAAGAGAGAAACATTGTTGGTGAGCGAGAGAGCAGATGTACCTGATAGTTGACCTGATTACTGGACGTTAAACAGGTCTAGTTGGTCCGAAAACAAGGCCCATTTTCAAAAGCAGACATGCATATCAACTGCAAAAGGTTTTTCAAAATAACAATTACAAAACAGAATGATGGGGGGGGGAAAAAACTGATGCACCCCCTCAAAGAACCTAGTATACCCTTCTCAGTGCAAAGAAAGGTACATTTGATGGAGCAAAAATATCAGTTTAAAGCTGACAGTGCATTTAATATAAACATCGAAACACAATCAATAACCCTAATAATACACATTTAATTCAATTCAAATCTTCTACCTCTTAAGATTCCTTCAATGACGACAGTATTCCGATTTGGCTTCGTTAGTTCCCATCCAGTGTACTAGTATCACCTTTACAGTAAAAATCGCCTTTACAGTAAGAAATAAACATGTCAACTTTAAATGAGTCACAACCAGTTTTTCCTAGAACTCCAAAAACAATCATTTGTTCTTCAACCTTTTAATTAAAAATGATAACTTTTCCCTGACTTCTCCCGTCACCTCATCCAAATAAAAAAGGTAAAAACGAACTAAGCAGATCTGTCAATCCACACAATCTGACAGTGAAGACTTCAGCATTTTTAGGTTAATATGTACAGCATTGAATGATTTCAGCAGGAATTCCATTCATTCACTATGTGTCCTCAGAATTCTGAAGATCATGCTCTGCTCTTTTAAAAGTAATATGAACAAATGTAAAAAATATATAATAATAATAATTTGGCAAGTAAATACATCTGGGTTGTTCCATGAAATGAGTCCCTTTTGCGTCCCTTTGATATTTCAAGTACAAATTGTGCAAGTGTCCTTCAATATAGACCACATGTAACATTCAATAAATCTGATTTTTAACATGAATAAAGACTTGCTAAAGTGTCCCTCTGTGCATCTGACTTCTAGGAATATTTTAACCCCAAAACCTCTCCAGGTTTTCACCATCATTGTAAAGCCCTAGTTTGTGTTGCTTTGACAGTCATTTCTGAAAATAATTTAGTTAATGTTTTTAGTGATTCATTGGTAAAAAAAAAATAACGTCCCTCATTTTAATGTCATACCCTGTTACGTGAACTGAACTCTCATTATAATATGGTGAAACTAGTCATAAAAATAAAAAAATACAATCATTTCAAGAGACATTTAAAATCTAATATTCAAATCATAGTGTCAAAAGCAGGTGAGATGGTTCTACTCTTTTTGGCCATTTGCCGGTGTTTTGTGGTGGAAAACTGAGCAGGTCGAGCATAACACCCCTGCTACCCATAGACAGACAGGCTAGACATTTTCTAACAATAACATTTTTGGGGTAAAGCTTGCATTCAATGGCCCCTCTCTGTTGCACACAACAAGCTTCCATTTGCCCTGTCACAAGGGGATTTATGGCTGATTTAAGATGAAGTCATCAACTCTGCTACTTTATTTGGCACTAGGAACTTCAGTTATTTTTGTATTTAACCTCTTGACTTAAAAAAAAATTAAGTTGAACATTTGCTCTTTATGACAGAATGTTAAAATATATATATTTTTTAAACCAAATTACACTACTCAAAAGGCTACTCATCTGCTTTGAACTAAAAGGCTGTTGAGCCAAGCCACACAATGGCAACGTAAGAGAGATTGAATGGTCATATTTCAGTGTGTTCATTATGCAAGAGACTGTTTTGAATTAAAACAAATATTGCAGTGAAACAAAAATGCTTATTCATTGGCTCCCACCAATACAGCGTTGTCTGAAGTACATTTTGGTTTATTTTCCACATTCCACCTGAAACACTGTTCCCTTGGCTGACCCTCTTTGGGATATGGGATGCCTCACCACACGCTCCTGACTAACTACAGCTTAGCCTCATGCTTACTGGTCACATCGTAAACCAATGGGGATCTGTAGACTATTAAAAAGGAAACACTGCATGGATGAATAAGATCCTATCAAGCAGCCTGACACACGTGGATTTAGCCTATCTTCAAAATAAAATATGACCAAGCCTTGACATCTTGGGTTAATCAAATGATAAAATGTTATAAACATGACTTAAAACATAAATATCTTAAAAATGAAAGAAAAGTTCAGGAGGAGGACTATCTAGTCAAGCGTTTCTGGTGAGGCTGAGGCATCTGGCAGTGGTGGTGGTCTTTCGGGTTATGATGTGGGATAAGAGGTTAGGGTTGGTCCTGACAGGGAGATAGGAGGGTGTTTAGAGGGGAAGAGATGCCAGTCTACGTGGTAGAGGACTCAGAGTAAGGGAGGAACTTGGTGAGTTTGTTTGGGGAGCTGGGGCTGAGGCACTCAGAGTCCTCACTCATCTTAAAGAAGTCCTCCTGGTCCTTCTTTCTCTGGTTCAGCTCTTCCTCCAGAGCCTGGGAAAGATAAGAGGGCGGAGAGAGAGAGAGAGAGAGAGAGGGAGAAATAGGGAGAGGGAAATAGAAGAGAGATGGGTAGAGAGAGATCAAAGCAATGGCAACTCCAGTACTGGATATTAATGTACATAACTTTTCAATGTCAACCATATTAATTGTCTGGGACTAAAACAATTCCATTGGATACCATTTTCCTGGGCTTGAGCTGCTCCCTCCACTCATTGAGCTGGTGGTTGTGCTGCTCATCCAGAGACTTGAGCCTCTGAGTCTCGTTCTCAATCAGCAGGTGGCACTTCTCATTCTGCGTGCACACACACTAATATTAAAGCAATACTTGTGGAATGTATTTTCTCCACAATTTGTGGAGTCACATTTTATTGTATATTTATTCCACCCCACAAAGCACTGACACACAGACAGACACACAGACAGGGTCACCTGTAGCTGCTGCAGCTCCCTGACATTGCCTTCACACTGGCCAATCATGTCCCTCATCTGGCTCTCATGCTTCTGCTGCTGGTGCTGCCGCTCAGCCTTCTGACGCTTCTCCTCCTGCTGGGCAAACTGGGGAGGTGCGCACACACACACGAAAGAGGGGGAGATCGAGGGATGAGAGATTAATTTACAACCCTGAGACCTGATACAGTTCTGTGATATGAATATGATATACACTACATGACCAGAAGTGTGTGGACAGCTGCTCGTCGAACATCTCATTCCAAAATCATGGGCATTAATATGGAGTTGGTCCCCACTTTGCTGCCATAACAGCCTCCACTCATCTGGGAAGAAAAAAATGGTCCACTAGATGTGGGGACTTGCTTCCATTCAGCCACAAGAGCATTAGTGAGGTCGGGCACTGATGTTGGGCGATTAGGCCTGGCTCGCAGTCGGCGTTCCAATTCATCCTAAAGGTGTTCGGTGGGGTTGAGGTCAGGGCTCTGTGCAGACCAGTCAAGTTCTTCCACACCAATCTCGACAAACCATTTCTGTATGGACATCGCTTTGTGCACAGGGGCATTGTCATGCTGAAACAGGAAAGGGCCAGGAAAGGGCCCAAACTGTTGCTAGAAAGTTGGAAGCACAGAATCGTCTAGAATGTCATTGTATGCTGTAGCATTAAGATTTAAGCCCAAACCTTGAAAAACAGCCCCAGAACATTATTCCTCCTCCACCAAACTCCTGGTATCCGCCAAACCCAGATTAATCGGTTGGACTGCCAGATGGTGAAGAGTGATTCATCCACTGCTCAAGAGTCCAATGGCGGCAAGCTTTACACCACTACACACTTCAGCACTCTGCGGTCCCGTTCTGTGAGCTTGTGTGACCTAGCACTTCACAATAGCACCACTTACAGTTGACCAGGGCAGCTCTAGCAGGGCAGAAATTTTACAGACTGACTTGCTAGAAAAGTGGCATCCTATGACAATGCCACGTTGAAAGTCACTGAGCTCTTCAGTATGGGCCATTCTACTGCCAATGTTTGTCTATGGTGATTGCATGTCTGTGTGCTCGATCATTCTTCTCTAGCCATCACTTGCACACCTTTTCTGATATAAGTATCCATTTGAATAGACATCACAGCCAGCTAGCCAGCCAGACAAACTGTACTGTATTGTGTGTTCCTGCTGGTATTCATTGGTTGGTTCTTCTGCCCCCTGGAGCCTAACATTACTCCCTTTACTATCTACATCTCTAACCGACACTTGACTTCATCCCATGGCTACACTTCAACAGTTACATTTTGTTTCTACATTTACAATGGCAGTCTTCACCCTTCTCTTCCCTCGTTTCGCCGCCTCTCTCTACCCAGACATTCTGTAGTTGTCTGGTACCTGTTTGATCTTCTCGCGGTCCTCCGAGGCGCTGCCCGTGGAGTTGATGCGGAGGCTCTTCTTGAACATGACCATGCGGGTCTTGCCCTCACTGCGCTGGATCTTGGGCATGCGACCCTTCTCCTGCTGCTGCCGGGCCTTCAGCACCTCAATCATCCGCTGGTTATAGCACTGCATCTGCTCTTGTTCCTGGGGAGACAAAAAATAAAATGACTATTTTTAACCTTTATTTAACTAGGCAAGTCAGTTAAGAACAAATTATTATTTTACAATGACGGCCTACCCCGGCCAAACCCTAACGACGCTGAGCCAATTGTGCGCCACCCTATAGGACTCCCGATCACAGCCGGTTGTGATACAGCCTGGACTCGAACCGGGGTCCGTAGTGATGCCTCAAGCACTGAGTGCCTTAGACTACTGCGCCACTCGGGAGCCCATCAAAAGCATAGGTACGGATGAGGATGCACACACACACACACATATTGCAAAGGTCAGGGTTACTGTACCTTCTCATGCTTCTTGAGCAGCTGGTGGCGTTGGAGGAAATACTGGTCTTTGAGCTGCTGTTTCAGCAACTGGTGCTTCTCATGAAGGTTCTTCTCCTCTAGGTCCCAGATAGTGGCTTCCCTTTCTGAGGATGGAAAAGTAGAGAGAGTGAATGATAGACTTCTGAAAGCAGCTGAAATAAGAGAAAGAGTGATAGTACATTGACCAATTGGAGGGGAGAGTGTAATCACTCTGAATGAGTATGCATCTGTTAAGTTATTGAGGAGGAGAGGGCTTGAACAGATCAAGGGTGTGTGAAGGGGCTCTGACTAGACAACTCACTGGATCAGTGAATGTCATTGTGCTAAGTGTTGATGGCACCCAGACATCAAGTGTGTGACGCTGTACCTCTGACGAGGTGTTGTTTCTTGTCGAGACACTGCCTCTCAGTCTCGGAGATATCCCTCTTGTTCTCTGAGATTATGCTCTTCAGCGTTGTGTCCAGGTGGTCCTTCTGGTCCGACAGGAAGTTCTGCTCCTGAAGCACAGGAAGTGATGAGACGTTAGCATTTTAACTGGATTTAGAGGTCAGTGTTCGGGTGAAAGAAAGCAGCTTGTATTTACCTCTGTTTGCTTCATTTGTGTAAAGCTGTTCATTCTCTGCTTCATGGCATCTTTCCGGGTCTTTCTGGGGAGCTTCTCAACCTCATTCTTCACCTGGAAAAGTTATTGTAAAATACATGGACTTAATATTAATAACAATACCTCCCAAATTTTTTAACTAATCACCCACACGCTTGATACACACACACACACACACACACGTCTTACTATACATACATGTGAGGACTTTTACTGGAGCAACAATTGATTCCAACCCCTAAGCCAGAAAAAGCCTTTTCACAAGTGAGATCCTCACTTGTCTGAATTTGAGTTGGTTTAGGTATAGTAAAACATGTACACACACACACATATATTTTCTCTCGCTCCCTCCTCTCACCTCCTTCTTCTTGTGCTTCATCTGCTCCTGGAACTTGGTGTAGTCGCGTTCCTGTTCGGCACGGATGTGTTTGGTCTCGTCCCTGAGCCTCACAGTGTGGTCCGTCTCCATCTTCTCAATGGTCTGCTTCTGGTGCTTCTCCAGAGTCTCCAGCTCCGTGTCGTAGTACTTCTTCTTCGCCTGGGAGGAGCAGAGAAAGAAATTGAACACCATCACCATCAAATAAACTATCACCATATTTATATGATAAGTAGCCATGATCCTGGTCATCCAGATGGGCTGGAAGGAGTTAGAGCTGGAGAGGGTAGGAGAGGTTACTGTGGAAAAAGTAGAATGACATTTTACAAATGATATAAAACTAAAATGTACAAAACGGTATCAGAGATAATATCCCACATTTAAAAATAATAAAAATGATTATTATTAGGTGGGTGCTTGACACATTAACAGGGGCGTTGACACGACACGGCGGGGGAGGGGGGCGTTGACGCGGCGGGGGGGGCGTTGACACGGCGGGGGAGGGGGGCGTTGACGAGACACGGCGGGGGGGGGGCGTTGACGCGGCGGGGGGGGGGCGTTGACGCGGCGGGGGAGGGGGAGGGGGGCGTTGACGCGACACGGCGGGGGGAGGGGGCGTTGATGCGGCGGGGGAGGGGGCGTTGACGCGACTCGGCGGGGGGGGGGGGCGTTGACGCGACTCGGCGGGGGGGGGGGCGTTGACGCGACGGACAGGTTGATGTGACACTAGTGCGTAGGTGTTGGTGTGAACTCAGCTAATATCATGGTGTTGGTGTAGATGGAGGAAGAAGGAATTCTGGGATTTCATCCATTAGTGACACACACGTGTGTCAGAAGCCTCTATCAGTGCAAACACTAAATGAGGGGTGTGTGTGTAGACCTACGTTCATCTCCTGGTCGAAGCGTCGCTGCATTTGCTCTCTTTGAGCGTCCAGCTTGGTGTTGAGTAAGGCCTGAGCACGGTGCTCCTCCTTCTGCAGCAGACGCAGGTCCCGCAGCTCCTGACGCCTGCGCGGGCACACACACGCGCATACATGACACACACAAAGTTCAAATATTCTTACTGTCATAGGTCTTGACCTTCACATACTTTGACAGTAAAAGCACTGGGAGATATGGCTTTGCCTAAAAAGACTTGGAGGCAAATAATGCATCAAAGATCTAAATAAACAGTCAGTCACAACATTGTAGACTGAATCAGTTATAAACAGTCAGTCACAACATTGTAGACTGAATCAGTTAAGCACCATGACACAAAAGTTTTCCATATTAGAAGACAGAATATATTCTCTCCATGAGATAAGAGGAGTGTTCAGGGAATAGTCTTGCTCCCTCCATGACGATGACAACAGAGAGCTTAGAAATAAGAGGAATCTGACTACCAGATAGCAAGTGTGTGAGTGACAGTGTCTGAACCATATAGTGAACTGATGAACCAACACAGGGTGTGGTGTCACATTATCACCACTAGATAGCAGTGAGAACACCAGGCTACTGGCTCAAGGTCTTCAAATCAGGGAGAATGACTGTTCAGAACACTTTGAACTCTGATTGTAAACCCCTCAATTTCCAGATTATCTATGTTGTCGATTGGGGGGGATTTAGGTAGTCACAATAGTCATGTGAAATAGTGAAATATTTGTCCCATATAAAACAAGTGACTGGTATACCATTGTGTTTACTAGTAAACTAAATATATCTTATCACTGTTAGGGATTTATCACAATCCTTCTGTTCCATGCCATGTTGCTCACACTGATCTGTGGCCATTGTCTCATATTTTGACATTTGCAATTTTTCAGCTGAATTCTTTTCAGATGAAGTCTAGCCACTTGTTGCTGTCACAAAGCTCCTCTTGTGTATTTGTGCACTGATCTCAAAGGGAAAAGAGCAGACCAGGATGCCCAAAATAGTCTGTTTACATTAGGGACATCCGAACACAGCCCAGGCTCTCAACAACTCAGTGTACCAGAGATCCTGTTTTATACAGAGAGACGAAGTAGACCCGGCCCTTTTTCCTGACCTTGATTCAGGGAGAAAACAAGAAGGGTTTACCAGGAAGCAGTGAGACTTGCCTGAGAAACCTCATCTCTTCATCTTTCTTCTCATCGTCGCTGATGATCTTGGATGTGGTCACACTGACCTGCACGCCATCGATGACAAATTTCCTGGTGCGCTTCAATGTCTTATTGGAGAAGCGAGAGTCCTAGAAAGGGAGGGAGTACTTTAACTTTTTGCACAGTTACAACTTTTTGCCTCTATTTCGGAAAGTGTGCGAATGTAATATTTACTGTTCACTTTGTTTATTTCACTTGCAATAAAGCCCCTTGAAAATGAGAGGCAAAGAGAGAGAGAGACAGGTAGAGAGTGATAAAGAGTCTAATATATAGAGTAAGGCTGTGTGTTTAGTGTCATAATTGGGTGACTGACTGCAGCAGTGTTGTTTACACTGTTAAGACCATTTTTAAATCAGGAAATAGTCCGCTTCATGTTTTGTTTCCTGTCCTTGAAACAGGAGAACAACACACTAGTGTCTTTAAAAGGAGAAGGTGGTGAATGGAGAACACTGTATAGCCTGCCTGCCAGTTGACAGGAAAGAGCAGTACTTGTGTAAGACTATGTGATCCTGCTGGGCAGGTTCCTCTATAATCACATTGCTCTGCTGCACAGGGAGGGAGAGCCAAGCAGGAAGTGAGATTCTCTCTGACAACAGAGCTCTGTCAACCCCCAATACAGTACAAAGATAGTCAGGCTCCACACTGATTCTTACGGGGTCAGACCTACTTCTGTCTCTCCCCAGGAAGAGTAGCATGACCCTGGGTGACACAGCTACATTTCAAAATTATTAGTGGAAATAATTTTCATCCTATTGATGAAAAATGAAAGTGTATAGGTCCAGCTGAACAAACTCTGTTCTCTCTACATCTCTCACCAGAGAAGTAAACATGTCCTGCTGTAGCCATTCTAAACCTTTGACAGAGACAGTCTGTGCGTGTGTGCACACTGTGCGTATATACGTGAACAAGTGAGCACACATCCAGTGTTCTCAGGGGGACCAGGGGTCTGTAGAGCAGCAGCAGCTCTGCTGGAGCCTCTCATTTTGGCTATAGCCTCCCTCCCTGTGATCTCCATTCATAAACCCCTGGTCCTCCTGACCTGCCCATCTCTCCTGAACACAACCTCACACTTACACAAACACAAACACAAAAATCCCATTAATTTAGCCCAGTGGGGGGGGGGGCTGCTGAATAATCTGTTGTGGAAAAAAGACATCACAAATGGAACACATGTCCAACAGTGAATAGAAGTCCAGCGATGGCCAGTCCATAAACAACCAAAAGCTCCCCCAGCAACAATTGCCGCATAGAAACGACATCCACAATTCTGAATTCTGGACGACACAACAGTGGTAGGCTTGATTACCAACAACGACGAGACGGCCTACAGGGAGGAGGTGAGGGCCCTCGGAGTGTGGTGTCAGGAAAATAACCTCACACTCAACGTCAACAAAACTAAGGAGATGATTGTGGACTTCAGGAAACAGCAGAGGGAACACCCCCCCATCCACATCGATGGAACAGTAGTGGAGAGGGTAGCAAGTTTTAAGTTCCTCGGCATACACATCACAGACAAACTGAATTGGTCCACTCACACAGACAGCATCGTGAGGAAGGCGCAGCAGCGCCTCTTCAACCTCAGGAGGCTGAAGAAATGCGGCTTGTCACCAAAAGCACTCACAAACTTCTACAGATGCACAATCGAGAGCATCCTGGCGGGCTGTATCACCGCCTGGTACGGCAACTGCACCGCCCACAACCGTAAGGCTCTCCAGAGGGTAGTGAGGTCTGCACAACGCATCACCGGGGCAAACTACCTGCCCTCCAGGACACCTACACCACCCGATGCTACAGGAAGGGCATAAAGATCATCAAGGACATCAACCACCTGAGCCACTGCCTGTTCACCCCGCTGTCATCCAGAAGGCGAGGTCAGTACAGGTGCATCAAAGCTGGGACCGAGAGACTGAAAAACAGCTTCTATCTCAAGGCCATCAGACTGTTAAACAGCCACCACTAACATTGAGTGGCTACTGCCAACACACTGACACTGACTCAACTCCAGCCACTTTAATAATGGGAATTGATGGGAAATGATGTAAATATATCACTAGCCACTTTAAACAATGCTACCTTATATAATGTTACTTACCCTACATTATTCATCTCATATGCATACGTAGATACTGTACTCTATATCATCGACTGCATCCTTATGTAATACATGTATCACTAGCCACTTTAACTATGCCACTTGGTTTACATACTCATCTCATATGTATATACTGTACTCGATATCATCTACTGTATCTTGCCTATGCTGCTCTGTACCATCACTCATTCATATATCCTTCTGTACATATTCTTTATCCCCTTACACTGTGTATAAGACAGTAGTTTTTTTTGGAATTGTTAGTTAGATTACTTGTTCGTTATTACTGCATTGTCGGAACTAGAAGCACAAGCATTTCGCTACACTCGCATTAACATCTGCTAACCATGTGTATGTGACAAATAAAATTTGATTTGATTTGAATGCTGAATAAAGCTCAAGACAAAGAGCCATTGGTCATAAAGAATGGAAAATGGAGTCACATTAGTTCAAACAGACTTGACATTAAAGGATGGATGTGTCCATTTCCCAGAGAACAGTAGTTTGATTCCATCTCAGAGCCTTTTTGCTAGAAATGCAGCTTTTTTTTTTTTTACTTAAAAATATCAGCTTGTAGTCAGTGGAGTTCCACTGCTTGACAAGATCCAAAATGGATGAAACCAGGTTATGGATAGTTTAAAGGGGCAATCTGCAGTTGCTAGATCCATTTGTGGACTTATCAATGAATGATATGTACCCATTGATTCTTGAAGAATATAACTTAGAAATGCCTCATGAACTTAGTTCAGCGGTCATACCCCATCAGAACCAAAAATATAAGCTTGTTTAAAGTACATTTAAACAAACACTGTAGCCTCAAAACATGGTTAAAACTATAATGTTGATATCATGGATGATCAGTCCTTGCATCCATAGCTCTGTCAATGAGCCCCATCCCTCAGCTTTCTACCCAGAAAGCGCAGACAGGACGCTTCGTTATGGTTTCAAATGTTGATTTCCACTTTAAAGCAGCCCTACGCAGAAATCACTACTCCATTTTCTGGTCGCTAAAATTCTAATAGTTTGCTTAATTTCAGTTTATGTAACAAAACAAGTATAGTGTAGAGAATCATTGACCCTGTTAACCGCTGTGAAATATATTTTACATAACCAAACATATTATTTTCAGCAGTTTGAAGCTGGTGTACAAAACCAAAAGTAAAAGATGCAAAAACGAAACTTAATGGGAAGCAGAGAAAGTCTGATGACTTTTTAAAAGGACATGGGGCAGAGAGAAAAATTAGCACAACTCATTTCCTGCAATTTTACACATTTTGCTATAGAGTGGAGAGAATTGTTTGCAGTTTTTAATATGATATCTGAGTCACACTGACTTACAAAATCAAATGGGCCCCCTGGCCGATAATTCGACCATGAGAACAAGTTTAGATAGCTGGCCTTTAAACTAACTTAGCAATCAAAAAAAATACTGGCATGTGACTATCAGGGACTGACATAAGAGGAAAAACTGTTGATGCACAACCAAATTTCTAAATTCTAGTATTCTGACTCGCAACAGTAAGTTGAGACCTCGACTGAGTTCCTAAAATTGATCCGAGGGCCCTCAAAAGGAGACAGCCAGTTGCCCATCCCTGCTCTACTCCATCATACCATCTTTTAATGGTCATTTTTTCTCTTTAGAAGTTTGGGTTTAACCAGTTACATCTTGATATAAAATGCCAAATATGTAAGAGTATAACTATAGCTTCACTAAGGCTAATTATCTCCAGACCTTGAATAAAGTAAAATACCAAAACTGAAGCTCACTCACTAGTGTTTCCAGTGATTATGTTAATGAGAGTTCAACAACCTCTGCATTCTCAAAACAGTTGCTTTGTGAGTAGGTGTTAACCATGTCCACAGGTAGCCATTGTTATGTAAAATGCAGCCCAGGGAAGTCACAGCGGTCTCACCCCAAGTCAGAGCAGGTACACCAAGGCCATAGCTCAGTAAGCTACTGGAGCCTGGCCGTGGAAATAATCATACAAAAGTTAAGTCGTAGATTTTTTTATAAAAGACTGTGGTAAATCTTCAGTGGAATGTGACATTAAATATGGGATTACTCACCACCCTGGAGGAGAGGGTCCCATCATCCTTGTTGACTGACATGTCTCCTGACAGGTTGAGGCTGATGTCCATGCTCTCAGAGGCAGACATGCTTCCCGTGTCAGAGTACCGCTTGGAAATTCTGCCATTGGCATTGTGGTGGGGCATCAGGTTGTCCATGTTAGCCCCTATAGAGGCCCTCTCCGGAGGCCCACTCCTCATGTTGCCATTCATCCCGGTCAGAGGTGTGGGGTCTGGGGTAAGGGTGCTGCCCTCCTCCTGGCTTTGGGGTATCTCTGGTACCTCTACCACCTTAGGCTGTGCCAGCAGGGGTGGGTTCTCGGTCTCGGGGGTGTCCACGGGCTTGCCCTCGTCCGAAGTGGGGGTGCTCTTCCCATCCTCGATGCCCGAGTCAGAGGCGGTCTTACCGGAGGTCTCGCTCTCGGGCTTGTCCGAGTCCACGATGCTGATGCCATCATCGGGGAGTTGTCGGTCCATCAGCTGGTCATCGACCTTGTGGGGCGGTCTTAGGGGGGGTTTGGCCTCGTCCACCACAGGGGTTTTGGAGGGTGTGTCTGTGGGTTGGTCCCCTTCTAGACTAGTCTGAGACGGGTCCTTGTCTGGAGACTGGAGAGAAGAGAGGAAAGGAGAAAAAATCCATTGTTATTTGAGGCTGTCAGCAGCCAGAAGCACCTTCAGTGCCAATGTTGAAAGTAATCACTCTAATATGAGCCAAATTAAATGGATGTAGCCTTAATGCCTAATAGTCTTAGTCTCTTGGCTTCATATTGCAGCAGAAAGCTGGTGTTGACCTTTAGTGGTACTGTCTCGTGGAATGAAGTTATTCCTGTTGAAACTCTGACCTACATCAAGTCTCCCTGCTCTGAGAACCTGAGATAAGTATAAGCTGTCTTGGAGCGTTAAGCAAACAACGTCATCTGCCATATTTACGACTGCGGCCAGCCTTTCAATTGGCTCCTCTAAACACAACTGGAGAAATCTACAGATATTAATACCAGAATGAACTAGCTGGTAGCTCATTTATCAACCGTGCGTACATTTCTTACTAAATTCTGGCATACATGGAGATTCCAGGATTCTAGGAGATTCTAGCAACAAATGATTGTGATTTATCAAACTATCTCCTGCCTTGGTATAGGCTAAGATTAAGTAGGCTATTATGCCACGCTCATATCGCAAAACAATACTGTAGCCTACCCATACTGTCATAGGTTACCAGTCTATTTACTTTCAAGCATGTTTAGATATTGAATGAGCGATGGGTAAATGGTAGCATGGTTAGTTATTGAATGAGCGATGGATAAATGGTGGCATGGTTAGTTATTGAAACAGCGATGGATAAATGGTAGCATGTTTAGTTATTGAATGAGCGATGGATAAATGGTAGCATGTTTAGTTATTGAATGAGCGATGGATAAATGGTAGCATGTTTAGTTATTGAAACAGCGATGGATAAATGGTATCCTAATATTGGTTGTGTAGCGGGAATATACCAGTCATGTCAGAAAACAAGGGACAGGTCCTGCTATATGATTATGATTTAGGCCTATATATAATCAAATTAAAATAAATATATTAAGCGACATTCTGCTACGCAAACTGGGTATGCATATATTTTATCATTAGGCCTAGACGTTTTAATGTTATTACCCTACCATTATTATAATTCATGAGCGTCAAACACCACTTCTCCCAACAACATTTGCATGCAATACAGTTGATCAACCACTAGAAGTTGCGCATACACATGGTCTGGGATTTGTGTGGCAATACACACACTTTCCCATCAAATTCAAAACGTATAAATACCAACCTTTGCAGGAAAACTAGCGCACGCGAGGTTTAGTATTTTTTCGCACGCACGTTCGCACGCACCTTTGATAAATGAGGCCCCAGGCCCTGAGAGGGCTGTTCACAACCTCTACACTCCGCCAATGCACATGCTGTAGGTTCCTGCGCGTGTGTGTGCGTGCGAGCGCAAAGGCGGTCTAAGGTTTCCTGAAAGATGCACTCTCAGGCCTCGAGTTTCCCTCTGGGGCGGGGGGTTTGTGTTTGTGAGGTGAAAGCAGTTTGGAGCATCTGCTGATTTCAGACTGCGTCAGCAGCAGCTATAAGACTAGAGGACAAGACAGACAGCTGATATACTGATGAGCTAAGCTTAGCAAAAACAATAATTAAGACAACTGCTAGGGTCCACCCAAAATGACCGACATGAAATTACCTCAGGTCCATATCACATAATATATATGAATGACTCATTATCACCTAGAAATAATCCAACCAGTCTAATGTCGTCAACTTCGTTTTAGTACAGTTTTATTAGAAAAATAAGGTATATGTTAACTTAAAGATAAAATCTGTGGAACAGGGGTCATGTCAAACTTTGAATAAGGAAGTTGTCAAGAGGAGAAGCTAAGGCGATATTTGTGCCGGTGTGCAGGACAAATAGCATGTATTTTTAGCAGTGGGTAAGTGGGTGTGTGAAAGCATGAATTCCGGTTTCTGTTCCTTTGTTTGGCTCCAGTGAGTTAGTGTCCTCAGATTTTCTCTCACTTTCCCCCTATACATGCATAAACCACAAACCTATTACTCGATCACATGGCAAGTACACAGAAAAACTTACCTAGAAGTGATTGATTAATAGATCTGATAGGATTTGAATAGTAGATGTTTTAGGGGCTGTTTCCCTGAAACAGATTAACCCATTTTCTATGCAGATTCTCCATTGAGGTTGTTTTTACATCCTGGATGAGGCGCAATCTTTGTGCAAGAAATGGCCTTTTAGTGTTTGAATAGTAGAATGACCATACAAAGAGTCCTCATCATGGACATAATGGCAGCTGGGGGTCGATGTCACCCCGGGAGTGTGCGACTATCAGTATGTGCAGAATGTGCTCGAGTTTGTGTGCGTTTGTATTCTATCATCTCAGTGTGTGGGTGTGTGTCCCCATCTCAGTGTGTGTCCCCATCTCAGTGTGTGGGTGTGTGTCCCCATCTCAGTGTGTGGGTGTGTGTCCCCATCTCAGTGTGTGGGTGTGTGTCCCCATCTCAGTGTGTGGGTGTGTGTCCCCATCTCAGTGTGTGGGTGTGTGTCCCCATCTCAGTGTGTGGGTGTGTGTCCCCATCTCAGTGTGTGGGTGTGTGTCCCCATCTCAGTGTGTGGGTGTGTGTCCCCATCTCAGTGTGTGGGTGTGTGTCCCCATCTCAGTGTGTGGGTGTGTGTCCCCATCTCAGTGTGTGGGTGTGTGTCCCCATCTCAGTGTGTGGGTGTGTGTCCCCATCTCAGTGTGTGGGTGTGTGTCCCCATCTCAGTGTGTGGGTGTGTGTCCCCATCTCAGTGTGTGGGTGTGTGTCCCCCCCATCTCAGTGTGTGTGTGTGTCCCCATCTCAGTGTGTGTGTCCCCATCTCAGTGTGTGGGTGTGTGTCCCCATCTCAGTGTGTGGGTGTGTGTCCCCATCTCAGTGTGTGTGTGTGTCCCCATCTCAGTGTGTGGGTCCCCATCTCAGTGTGTGGGTGTGTGTCCCCATCTCAGTGTGTGGGTGTGTGTCCCCATCTCAGTGTGTGGGTGTGTGTCCCCATCTCAGTGTGTGGGTGTGTCCCCATCTCAGTGTGTGTGTGTGTCCCCATCTCAGTGTGTGTGTGTGTGTGGGTGTGTCCCCTCGGCCCCATCTCAGTGTGTGTATGTCCCCTCGGCCCCATCTCAGTGTGTGTGTATGCATGTGTCCATCTCAGTGTTTGCACTCCTAACACCACAGACACACCCCCACACTTCAGTGAGCGCTGTCCTGACCTCCCCTGCTCAGTCAATACACTCCCCAGTTAGAGGGTAGACCACACACACACACACACACACACACACACACACACACACAGGAAGCTGCGGATTGTGGGGTTTAGGGCGTGCTAGCAGAAACATTCTGAAGTCAGCATACATAGAAACTGTCAAAAGTTGATGTACTGTAATTCTATACAGCCGTTATTGTACGTAGACATTAAGATGACATTGCTACACACACCCTCCTTTGATTTCCCTCCCATTATGATTGGTAATGAGATTCATTCTTGGTTGAATAAGCCAAACCACTGAGATCTATTGTATAAGGCTAGTATGAAACAAGCATTTTGCAACAATTTGTGTATGTGACCAATAAAATTGTTATTTGAGATTGTTAATATATCTCTCTCTCTCACACAAACGATAAAGAGGGAGATGATGAAGACACAGTAGAGAGTTGGCAGTAAAAGTCTTACCACTGGGACTGTGAGCTCAGCGGTGTCATCCTCCTCTCCTTCCTCTCTATTGTCCTCAATTTCCTCCATGACTTCAGCCTTCGCCTCGGCAACCAGCTCTTGCAGGGGTCTGTTAGTCTTCACCGAGCAGACAAAGGGGTGCTGGGGGGGCAGAGGCAAGAGGGAGTCAGGACAACCATGTTACAACCCAAGAACATAGAACAGTGACCGGGGGCATAGAAAGCAAAGAGGAACTTTCACTGAAGGGAGAAACTTAATGTGCCACCTGCATCGACCCATGGCAAGAATACCAGAGACCAGGGTATGAGCTCACCCTGATGAAACAATGAAGAGTTTATTACCCCAAATCCACATGTGCTTATGATACCAAGTTCCTAGATTAGACAGAGCTAAAAAGAGAAGAATAATTTAATTAGAGTGAATGAATAAGAGCTGGCTTAAGAGGGGATCATTTGACAACCACAAACAAGGCTGTGAAAAGGTTCAGGTAGCCCAGAGAAGATAAAAGAGAAAGTAATCCATTATTCAGGTGATTTGCACGACAAGTAATTTAATTGGCCCAGCTGGTGCAGGTAGGCATGTGAGAGGAGACTGGCTGAGGCGCAAAGGTTCATTGTCAACCAAATGGCCCAGGGGTAGAGGCACAAAATGGCTGAAGTTACTCCCAACTGCTGGTCCAGTTAGAATTTGGGCATGGGTAATCTGATCCTAGATCTGTGGTTAGGCCAAGATGGTCCCCACCAGATCCACCATCACGGCCGTGGGGAGATAAGATACTTCATCATGTGGTTGTGTAGACAACATGTATACAACATTCCTCATATGGGATGTGGCGACCATGGACATCAAATCGTTATGTCATATGCGCCGAATACAATACTTACGAGAACCTTTCCCAACAATGCAGTTCAAAAGTAAGAAATCTAAATAATATACAAATAAATAGTAAGAATAAAACAATAAAGAGACTATAAAAGGAGTACCAGTTCAGAGTCAATGTGCAGGGGACAAGGTAGTTGAGGTAATAAGTACTGCACTGTCGTAACTAGAAGCACAACATTTCACTACACCCGTATTAACATCTGCTAACCATGTGTATGTGACCAATAACATTTGATTTGATGCATGTTGGGGTAAAAGTGACTAGGCAATCAGGATAGATAAACAGAGTAGCAACAACGTATGTGAAGATTCTGAAAGTGTGTCTCTGGGTGTGTGTGGTGTCAATAAGCATGTGTGAGTGTGTTGTGTGTGTGTGTGAGCGTATGTTGTGTGTGTGTTCGTGTGTTGGAGTGTCAGTGTAGTATGTGTGAGTGTGTGGGTCGAGTCCAGTAAGTGTGCATAGAGCAAGTACAAGAGAGTCAGTGTAGTATGTGTGAGTGTGTGGGTAGAGTCCAGTAAGTGTGCATAGAGTAAGTACAAGAGAGTCAGTGTAGTATGTGTGAGTCGAGTCCAGTAAGTGTGCATAGAGCCAGTACAAGAGAGTCAGTGTAGTATGTGTGAGTGTGTGGGTAGAGTCCAGTAAGTGTGCATAGAGCCAGTACAAGAGAGTCAGTGCAACTAAAAAGGGGGGGGGGTCAATGTAAATAGTCAGGGTAGACATTTAATTAACTGTTCAGCTGTCTTAAGGCTTGGGGGTAGAAGCTGTTCTTGGCTCTCCGGTACTGCTTGCTGTGCAGTAGCAGAGAGAACAGTTTATGACTTGGGTGGCTGGAGTCTGAGAAATTATGGCCTTCCTCTGACACTGCCTGGTATAGGAGGTTCTGGATGGCAAGGACCTCTGCCCAAGTGATGTACTGGGCCGTACGCACAACCTTTTGTGGCTTCTTACTGTCGGATGCCAAGCTGTTGCCATACCAAGCTGTGAGGCAGCCACTCAATGGTGCAGCTGTATAATATTTTGAGGATCTGAGGGCCCATGCCAAATCTTTTTGGTCCAGAGCGTTCGATTTGCCAACTGTGTGCTGTTTTCAAGGGATTGTTAAATACATATTAATTATTTAGTTCTAATATCATCACCTCTTGAAGAGCAAAGTCAGAACTACACATTTTCGATTATTCCATGCAAAACAGCTCCATCAGCGTTATATGCCTACAGCAAGTCAAATGCATGATTTTAATGATCAGTAAACATCAATTGATCATGTCATTTCAGTTGTGTGACAGTAGCCAACAATAATTGGATATTTGAGTGATAAAGTAAGTGATACCTGACTAGTAAGTATGAGTGGTTCATGTTCATATCCCCATCCTTCATGGGGGAATTAAGCAGCAGAAGGGCCCATTTGCCCATGTAACATTACTGTTTGAGCCAGTTTGCTACAGCAGGAAAATAATCCTTCAGCAACAAGAAATGTGAATTGTTATGTGGTTATAATTCATGGATTTTTTTTGTAGAGGTTGACATTTTAAAGTGGAAATTACTTTTAAAGTGGAAATGAATATACTAGTTTGCATTTCCTTAAGTGCAGGAAAACCCTCAGCAATAAAAGGGTGATCAAATTAAGACCCTACATATATAGCTGATAATTTTACTTTACAAGCTACCGGTAGAAACTTTGTACAGTTGGCTAAACATAAATGGTAAGTAGACCTAATGTACTGTTTTCTCCAACCAACGTAGGCCTAACTAGTGAAGTTAGCCTACATCATTCCCTTTTCAACATTGTTAAATAGTATTTAACCATGATTGCTGCAGACAGACATAATAAGCTACATTCATTGATTGACCATGTCAATCAAATTTGGGGCTCCCAAGTGGTGCAACGGTCTAAGACACTGCATCTCAGTGCTAGAGGCGTCACTAAAGACCCTGGTTCGACTCAAGGCTGTATCACAACCAGCCGTGATTGGGAGTGCCATAGGGTGGCGCACAATTGGCCCACCGTAGTCCGGGTTAGTGTTTGGCCGGGGTAGGCCGTCATTGTAAATAAGAATATGTTCTTAACTGACTTGCGTAGTTAAATAAAGATTCAATTTAAAAAATTAACTCGCTAGCTAGTAGACTGATCCAATGAACCGTTGCATTACAGTTCAAAATGTTGTATAACGTCTGCCCAAATGTGCCCAATTGTTTTTTTGATACATTTTCAAGTACACAACTGTGCACTCTCCTCAAACAACAGCATGGCATTATTTCACTGTAATAGCTACTGTAAATTGGACAGTGCAGTTAGATTAACAAGAATTGAAGCTTTCTGCCCATATCAGATATGTCTATGTCCTGGGAAATTCTCGTTACTTATAATGTCATGCTAATCACATTAGCTCAGGTTAGCTCAACCATCTGGTGAAGGGGACAACGATCCCGTAGATGTTAACAAGGGATGACTATATCCACATTTTGTTTGATTTGCTTTCCATCTATAATAGTGATGACAGAAGTCTGACAACTTTTACCAGAAGATGTCGAGCCCTTTCCAAAAGCCTAATCCCTGACGAAGCAAGCTAAATGAGCATTCGCTAGCTAGCTACCCTCACATATCTGAAAATGCATGATAAATTGAGGTTTACTGATTGCCCTATAACTCTGATGATGGAGCTAAATGTGAAATAATTACAAATGTGCAGTTCTGACTAGGGTTGGAAACTTCACGGGAAATTTCCAGATATTTTTCCACGGGAAGGTAAGCCTTGGAATTTTGTTTAATTTCATCATTTAAAAAAAAACTTATAACAGTGAACCTTTTTTGTGGGATACAGAAGGCAATTAAAGGTCTTGTGGCATATTTTGGTTAATCTATCCCCAATTCCATGGAATTGCAACCCTCTGCATGCACAGTGCACTCTTCCATCACAGCTGATTCTCAAGATCTTGCACACTAATGAGATGCTATTGAGCCCGCACTACTACACTGTCCGAGCCAAGGACTACATGCTTTCTGGTTTTGATTATTTGGGGTGAATATATTTTATATGACATACATGATTTTTTTGTTAACTAGTAAATAGTAGCCTACAGTGTTTAAATCATTTCTAACTTGTTAACAATTTCTGCTAGTGTTAATTCCCGTTTCCATACAGGTTTCATTTTAAAACATGCATCTTATCTCACAAAGGTGTTTAATCTAACTGCTTAACTATTTATCTGTACATAGAATTGTATCTGGGGTCTTTTACCTCCTTCTTTCTAATCTTTACAGGAAAATGCCACGGGCACTATCTGATGTGTGGAGACATTTCACTGCAGCTAATGTAGAAGGAAAAGCGGTGTAAATTGGAAATACTGTACCAAATCATGTGATGAATGCAACAAAGATGCAGAATCATCTGGCCAAGTGCATAAAGTTCCCTCAGCGCTCACAACCTCTGACAAAAGTCCCTCTACTTCTATTCGAGATGAAAATGAGGAATCAGACACCTTATAAACAGCAACAGCTCATGAATCAGAAGTTTTTTTGACAATGGAGGAATGTAGTCAGAGAAATGCTGATGAATGTCTTGCTCGAGCTATGGATGCAACTGGTTCACCTTTCAAGCTCACAGGCAATGTGTATTGGAAGAGATTTCTGAATGTTTTTCACCCAACATGCACTCCTCCAACCAGACATGCTTTATCTACTCATTTGCTGGATGCAGAGTTCAAGTGAAGGTCAAGAAAATCATAGAGAAAGCAGACTATTGCAATCATCTCTGATGGGTGGTTGAATGTTCGTGGGCAAGGAATAATTGACTATATCATCTCCACCCCTCAACCAGTATTCTACAAGAGCACAGACACAAGGGACAACAGACACCACACCGGCCTCTACATCGCAGATGAACTGAAGGCAGTCATCAATGACCTTGGACAGAAGGTATTTGCACTGGTGACAGACAGTACTGCGAACATGAAGGCTGCTTGGTCTAAAGTGGAGGAGTCCTACCCTCACATCACACCCATTGGCTGTGCTGCTCATGCATTGAATCTGCTCCTCAAGGACATAATGGCACTGGAAACAATGGATACACTACAAGCGAGCCAAGGAAATGGTTAGGTATGTGAAGGGTCATCAAGGTATAGCAGCAATCTACCTCACCAAGCAAAGTGAGAAGAATAAGAGCACCACATTGAAGCTGCCCAGCAACACCCATTGGGGTGGTTGTGTCATGATGTTTGACAGTCTCCTGGAGGGGAGGAGTCTCTCCAAGAAATGGCAATATCACAGTCTGCCAATATGGACAGCCACATCAAGAGGATCCTCCTGGATGATGTATTTTGGGAGAGAGTGGTAAGCAGCCTGAAACTCATGAAACCTATAGCAGTAGCCATTGCACGGATTGAGGGAGACATCCTGTCTGATGTTCAGACTCTGCTTGCAAATGTAAGAGAATAAATCCGTACTGCCCTGCCCACTTCACTGATGCTTCAAGCGGAGGAAACTGCAGTTCTGAAATACATCAAAAAGCGTGAAGACTTCTGCCTGAAGCCCATACACGCCACAGCGTACATTTTGGACCCCAAGTATGCTGGCAAAAGCATCCTGTCTGGTGCAGAGATCAACAAGGCCTATGGTGTCATTACTACCGTGTCTCGCCACCTTGGCCTGGATGAAGGCAAGGTTGTTGGCAGTCTGGCGAAGTACACTTCCAAGCAAGGGCTTTGGGATGGAGATGCAATATGGCAGTCGTGCCAACATATCTCATCAGCCACCTGGTGGAAGAGACTTTGTTGATCTGAGGCTCTTTCCCCTGTTGCCCCCATCTTCCTCCAAATCCCACCAACATCAGCTGCCTGGTCCTTGTTTGGGAACACACACACACACACCAAAGCATGCAACAGGCTGACTAATACAAGGGTTGAAAAATTGGTGGCCACCCGGGCAAATTTGAGGCTTTTTGAACCTGACAACGAGCCAATTTAGGAGGTCCAGGGAGAAGACGTGGAAGCCTGAAAGGAAGACAACCAAAGCTTTAGTTTCTAGACTATCATTTTACAGATGCATGTCGAAAACGTTTTTGGGAGCAGACAAGTCGAACGCTATTGTGACGTTTTCTTGATAAACTATAGGCTGTCTCATCGTCAACGGTGATCAGGCCTGCCACCATCGTGTCATCAGCAAATTGAATGATGTTGGAGTTGTAGGTGAACTGGGAGTACAGGAGGGGACTATGCACGGTCCTCTGAGAGGCCCCCATGTTGAGGGTCAGCGTGGCAGATGGGTTGTTGCCTACACTCACCACCTAGAGGCGACCCGTAAGGATGTCCAGAATCCAGTTGCAGAGGGAGGAGTTCAGTCCCAGGGTCCTTAGCTTAGTGATGAGCTTGGAGGGCACTATGGTGCTGTGATAGCTGTGATAACATGCCATAATAGAGAGGGGGAGAGAGGAGAGCTACAGTCACATTGACTAGACTTATGTTTGTCCCCTGACATAATATATAGCACATGGACATCATCCAAGTTTTCACTGGAATAATGGATGTAATTAAACTGCCCTCTAATTAGATTTCCAGTCTGTCTATTAATTAGTGATCCACAACACGAAGTAACCCCAAGGCCTCTTCCCCCTGTCACAATGTATGTCAGGGTTTGCCAACTGGCGGCCTGTGGGTGAATTCATTTAGCCCCCCAAATTTGCTGAGCAAAAATGTTTTTAGATAGATATGTGATTGTATATACATGTAAGAAAGGTTTGAAATTATTATGTTTTAGTCAAATATTATCTGTTCTGGCGGTCAATTTTCAGTTGACAAATTATTTGTAATTATGTTCTGTCCCCCTGACTATCCACTTGTCCCGCGGCTGAATCTAGTTGATGATCCCTGATCTATGTCATGAGTCACAGATGGTGCGGATGAATGCTGTTCAATGGGCTTATTGCCATCAATGCCATCTAACCGGGCTAGAAACATAAATATGATAGCGATCAAAACCTTCCGTGCAGCACTGAACACGACCACTCCCATCTCCCTCTAAACTTCCAGCAGGCTTTGGGCTCTGTAATTGGCAAAGGGTGGGGAAAATTAGGAGAAATCCCAAAGCGCCATTCGTTGGAAACAGGAATGCAAGTTGCTAGCATTACCCTCTGCTGTGGAACCCAGACAGGAAGCTGTGGCTCCTGCATTTTAATAGACACCTCGTCTATTTCCACGTTCTCTTGCCCTCTCTTCCGCACTCTCCATCTACCCAATGCCCTCTTTATGGTACTGCTCATTTGCCTATCATATCATGTCACCATTCCTCTTGTGTCTGAAACAGCTGATGTTTTGGGAGGTTAAGATAGTGGACTTGTGAAGAGTGAGAAAAAGACAGAGGGAGAACATCCTCATACATCAGAGAGAGGTATACAACATTATATATAGTGTGTCTGAGGCTAGCTTACCTCCAAGAGCTGTGCGGCGTCTGGACGACTCTCTGGATTCTTATCCAACGACTTTTTCAGGAAATCCTTAAACTCCCGTGACCTTAAACACACAGAATGCCGGGAACGTTAAATCAAAGAAGGGAGAAGGACTGATGGGGTGGTGGTGATATTTTCACTAGATAACTTAATGACACAGTGAGGCTAGAACGGAACAGATTCAGGAATGCGGTACAAGGTTGGCTGCACAGATCTGCAAGGTGGGTAATCATTACTTTAATCACGGCTATATTTATTTCGACAAATAAAGCTTTCACTAGCAATGCTCTTCTCATCTGGAGAGAGCTCTCAGCACCTGGGGAGTGGGGGAAAAGGCCCGAGCTCTCGCATCTGCTGAGCAATGGAACACACCGCCTCATAAAAACGGATTAGAATAGCCACAGCTTTACACACTCATATTGCTATGTTCACCGGCTTCTGGTGGCTTAGTTTAAAGGACAAATGTAGACCCGTAGACCTCTCTGGCCCCTCCTCCCTGGCCCCTCCTCTCCTCTCACCACTTGCTGGGTTGCTCCAGGGTAGGGGGCTCAGACTTGGCTATCTTCAGCAGGACCCTCATGGGGTTGAGTTCATGATGTGGGGGCTCGATCTGGGCCAGCTCGATCAGGGTGATGCCCAGTGACCAGATGTCAGCCTTGTAGTCATACGGAGCGTCCTTCATGGTCTCACACATCACCACCTCAGGAGCCATCCTAGAATACAACATAGTACAATAGAGGATCTCAAATATGGTGGACAAATTACCTCTGGCATTTTAAGACAAAAAAAAGATTGAAGTTAATGTTTAGGTTTCATATGATTCATCTGAAACGTCCCTCACGTTTATTGCTGTTGGCATATTGCAAAAGTTGTAAATACTTGTACACAGTTGTAAATAGTTCACATTCCAAGCTCACGGCCAATATTTGCATGTCAACACACTTTCGATTGAGCTATGTTTACTGACCAAGTGGATAGTAGGCATAATAACATACTTTATCTGAGCTCTAGAGAGAGGGGTATGCAGTGTTTGCTTACGATCAAAAGTGACACGTTCCATAAAGAAATGGTACACTGTTAACTGTTATAGGCATATTTCTATTTTGCCCTGTTTATCAAGTGTTGGAAAAATAATCAACTGACTGGTTTTCTTGATGTCTGTAGTATTCTCACGGCAATCTGGTTTCCGCTCAGGTTATGGATGTGTCACTGCAACCTTAAAGGTCTTCAATGATGTCACCATTCCCCTTGATTCTAAACAATGTTGTGCTGCTATTTTTATTGACTTGGCCAAAGCTTTTGATATACAGACCATTCCATTCTTCTGGGCCGGCTAAGGAGTATTGGTGTCTCTGAGGGGTCTTTGGCCTGGTTTGTTAACAACCTCTCTCAAAGAGTGCAGTGTATAAAGTCAGAAAATCTGCAGTCTCAGCCACTGCCTGTCACCAAGGGAGTACCCCAAAGCTCAATCCTAGGCCCCACGCTCTTCTCAATTTACATCAACAACATAGCTCAGGCAGTAGGAAGCACTCTCATCCATTTATATGCAGATGAGTCTTATACTCAGCTGGCCCCTCCACAGATTTTGTGTTAAACGCTCTACAACAAAGCTTTCTAAATGTCCAACAAGCTTTCTCTGCCCTTAAACTTGTTCTGAACACCTCCAAAACTAAGGTCATGAGGTTTAGTAAGAAGAATGCCCCACTCCGCACAGGTGTGATGACTACCTCTGAGGGTTTAAAGCTTGAGGTAGTCCACATACAACACCCGTTCTGCCAGTCACATTCTGTTAAAGGTCCCCAAAGAACACACATCCCTGGGTCGCCCGTCTTTTCCATTTGCTGCAGCTAGTGACTGGAATGAGCTGCAAAAAACACTCAAACTGGACAGTTTTATCTCAATCCCTTCATTCAAAGACTCAATCATGGACACTCTTAATGACAGTTGTGGCTGCTTTGCGTGATATATTGTTGTCGCTACCTTCTTGCCCTTTGTGCTGTTGTCTGTGCCCAATAATGTTTGTACCATGTTTTGAGCTGCTACCATGTTGTGTTGTCATGTGTTGCTGCCTTGCTAGGTTATTGTCTTAGGTCTCTCTTTATGTAGTGTTGCGTTGTCCCTCTTGTCGTGATGTGTGTTTTGTCGTATATTTATATTTTATTTTTAATCCCAGCCCATCCCCACAGGATGCCTTTTGGTAGGCCGTCATTGTAAATAAGAATTTGTTCTTAACTGACTTGCCTAGTTAAATAAAGGTTAAATGAATCTTATTTTTTTAAATAAGCTTCAAATTCACAGCAGAATACCCAATGAAATTCCATCTGTATCTCATTTATGACGCTATCGAACATTGGATAACCTGCTCTGGTCAATAGTTAACTGCAACCGAACCATGCTTATTGGCAAACTAGCCAGGCCCAGCTAAATCACAAGGTCCAGAATCAAACTAAAGACATAAGAGCTTTTCCAAGGGCCTTGTAAGGCTATGATCAAACCACACTGACTGAGCAGTGGGCACTACTGTAAGGAATGCTATTATGCATTATGATATCAAGCAGAACATAGAACTGGTTTAATAGGTACCATGGGTAGTAGCAAGAAGATGTTTGACATCCAGTCATGCAGTACAACCATAATCCCATTAAAGACGTGTGTCCCAAATGGCACCCTATTCCCTACATAGTGTGTTACATTTTGACCGGAGACCAATAAAAGGTGCCATTTTGGACACAATCACTGACAGTGTCGACACCCATTGTCATTCCCCTTTGTTTTCATGTAAATGTACTCACCAGTATGGTGTTCCTATAAAAGAGTCCCTTCTTTGCAGAGTTTTGGTATTTTGCGCTGACACGCCAAAATCCGCTGCAAGCATTGAGACAGAAAGAAAACAGAACAGTTCAAATGTTTTTCAGAATTCCATTTCTTGGTAGAGAGAATGATTGACAGGCCAGTGTTATAACCTAATTTCTTCTTCCGGGGGAGGAGTGTGTGTTTCTACACCATAAAACTGCCATGACATCAGAGACAAGACGCAAAGCTGACTGATTAAATTTATAGCACAGGGTATAACATCCCAAACGACCTTTCCATTTCCCCAAACATGATCCAGCACTTACAGAGATGTTATTTCTGCTTTAGCAACACATGAGTCTTCCTCAGGATATTACCAGAGACCACCTGGGATGAGACCAGGGCAATGTTAGGTCTAGAGTTCAGATTGTAGTCTTTTATACTACTACTACTACCACCTTTATTTACTAAGCAAGACAATTAAAAACAAATTCTTATTAACAATGACGGCCTAGGCTACCTGGGGCAGCAGGTAGCATAGGGGTTAGAGAGTTGGGCCAGTAAAACGAAAGGTTGCTAGATCGAATCTCCGAGCTGATAAGGTAAAAATCTGTCGTTCGGGGGCAGAACAAGGTCGTTAACCCACTGTTTCTAGACCGTCAGTGTAAATAAGAATGTTCTTAACTGACTTGCCTAGTTAAACAAAGGTTCAATACATTTTTTGGTCATTTTTGACCTTTTAACCGTTCCTTAAATCATGAACTGAGACTTCAGTAAGTATAGTGTCTGATTTCTGTTAGGCATTGAGGAATTCTTTAGGGGCCAATGCCTTTTCAGTGATGGTTGATTTGATTTGAGAATGGGACAACCCTATGATCTAGGATGAAAATACTCCACTATCCCCAGACAGCAAGAGTATCTGTTGTCCGTTCCTGAGGAGCAGATCCAAATTCTACATCTATGGAGCAAAATGACAGGCCATGAGAACTGTACTGTACACGTCGGTCTTATTTGGGCAACTTTCCATTAGAGGCTCTCCCAGTCATTAAAACAAAGCTCTGGAGTCTGTCCTAGTGAAACTGTGTGAGGCACTGAAGAGGGCCTTGTAACATGACAAATCAGTCAGACTGTCTGAAGTTCAGACAGTGGGTTGGAAGTCACTGACAGCCGGAGAATTCCCAGGGGGTCCTTAAAAGTTCACGGGCGTTATCAGGCAGCCCTTTCGAGTACAGTCCTGCTCACTTCCCTGCTCCTCCCTTGCTCTCAGACTGACATTTATAAAGCTATTATAGGCTCCACAAAGCAGCCGTATAGTTTGGCAAGTGGCGATTCAACAAAAATCTGATAGACCTTTTGGACCCAAATCCTCAGCACACAGAACTTCAGGGATATTGAAACTCAACAGAATACTAGCTATAAATCACATGGAGAAAGAATTTATCAGAATGCCACATTCCAACATATCTCACATCTGATTCTTCCGAGATGACTCAGGGAAGGACTTTTTCTAACTGGGTCGATTTATGTGAACATTCCCATCACGCTCTGCTTTCCAACAAGATAACAGCCACTTTTTCCAAAGACAACCGTGACCAATATACAATGTCCAATGAGAAGTCGTTGTTGCTTATTGGAGAATTAATCCAAATAGTTTAAGACTGTGGATAACAGAGGAAGATTAAGGGGGATGGTTAGACCCAATAAGTAGAACACTGGTTCTAGCATTCTAGAAGTCTCCATGTTCTAGAAGAATACATTCTATGGGTAAAACAATGTGGAGGGAGAATATAGAGACTCACCTAGCTTGATGTCTCCCTCCAGTGTAAGGAGGATGTTCCCGGCCTTCAAGTCTCTGTGGATGATCTTGATGCTGTGCAGGTAGACCAGGGCCTCCAGCATCTGTTTACAGATTACCTGTATCTGGGGCTCTATCAGGCCCCGGTCCAGCTCTGCAGACCAGAAAGAGGCGAGGACACCGGTTAGGGTAACAGACATCACTTTATACATCAACAAAAGTTTTACTTTAAATCCCCTCAAGAGAAAAATGGTACAACCAATTTTTACTGGTAACAAGTCAGAACTCCCCCGAAGGCAAGGTGGTTTATTGGGTCACCTGAGTATTTCCTATGCAGCAGATCGGGCTTCTGCCAGTACAAAATGTAGGAAGTCTTAAGAGGTCACTGCCCCCTGAGAGCCGAGAGAGTGTAAATTGACTTTGAGAAAACATTCACATGCTAAAGCAGGCCATCTCGATTCTTTCTGTGTTTGGTTAGCTGTATTTGGGGCCAGCGACTGCTGTAGTAGAAGCTGGAGGGAAACTCCACAGTACAGTAGAGCAGAGTTCAGTAGTGTAGGTTATAGTTCAGTACAGTAAATTGTGTACTCAGATCTACTGAACAGTACATTAGACTATTTACTGTGCCATCTAAACTTGTGGACCCAACTGTTTTTTGTGAATATTATGATTTCCCCATTGCAGCCAATTCAATTGCAGACATTTCATTACTGATTTTTCTGAAATTCCATTACCGATTTGGTAATGATTAACTAATAGCATTAACTAACTTAATTATTTGTCATTTGACAGCTCTAGTTGATGTATTTCTAATAACTTAAGACTTTTTCTGGTAGATGATGTTTTCTAAGACCCCTTCTCCAACAATGACCAGAAATCATTATTCCAGATTTTTAGGATGGAAAATGGTTGAAAATGTATATATGCCTTAATTTCTCAAAAATATAGACTCTTCGATTTAATTTGACACCCAGTTCAACATGCTCATATGAAGTTAACTTGTCGGTGCTCATCAGTCCTTTTACATGGAAACTACCAGGGGTGTCCTCTCCATCTGCGCTTAGTGTTTTGCAACAATAGTAGATCCATTACAGCGTGACGTCACTTGGCCTTGTTCGCCAATTATTTTATAATAAAGCAATATTCTTAAGAGCAACAATGCCTTGGCAGTTGCAGCTATGACCTGAGGTATAGAATTTGAAACATCAAATGGGAGAGGCGGGAAGATTATGAAAGCAATGTTCTAAGGGAGAGAGCACAGAGCACATACCCATGAAGCACCACGCTGTCTACAGTACTGTGGGGTCTGGAATTATTGACACCCTTGATAAAGATGAGCAAAAAATACTGCATAAAATAAATAACACAAATACTGACCTATATTGTATGCATTTTTGGGGAGAAAAATTATATTATTTTATACTAATACAATTTCTCAGATAAAGTAATAAAAATCTCTAAAATAGATGGGAGAAAAATGATTGGATCCCCTGTTTATAAATACTTCAGCACCCTCCTCTTGCATTGTGAGGATAATGACACTGAGCCTTTTTCTAAAATGTGTTATGAGATTGGAGAACAATGGGAGGGATCTTAGAAAATTCCTCCATACAGAATCTTTCTGGATCCTTGATATCTTTTGTCTGCGCTTATGGACTGCCCTCGTCAGCTCCACGTTGGCCTGTCGAAAGAACAATCGATGTGCAGAAAATACCTCATCTCTACTACAAAATATGGTGGTGGATCTTTCATGTTATGGGGCTATTTTGCTTCCAATTTAGCATACAACATAGCTCAGAATTTGAAATATTTTTTGCTCATCTTTATCAAGGGATCCAATAATTCCGGACCCCACAACGTCTTCGTACCTAACATCGTTGCGTCCACGGCTCCTCCGGGGCAAAACTCAATCATGATCTGTGTGGACAAAAGAGGAAAACAGTCAGTATTGGGATTTACAGTCTTATCAGGAAATAAACTGAATACAAATGTATCAGAAAATACAAACTGAATATAAATTGAATATAATTGTATCAGGAAATACAAACTTCCTAAGAGGGAAGAGGGATTCCATGGAAAGTCACATTTTCTAGAGAACCATCAACATGACGCACTTTAAAGTCACAGGCATATGTTAGTAGCTATTGTTTGACTTTTACTGTGATCACTTCAGAAGCTTCCCAGAGAAAAGGAAGCGGGGTAAAGAAAGAAGATGTATTAAATGGAGGGGGGCTGAGAGGAGACGAGAGGGAAGAGAAGAGAAGTGACAGGTAGTAGCCTAGCTGCCTTCAATCTTACTGAGATACACTGGTCTCTCTCTGCTGTATGGCCCTGAGAGAATGTCTGAAATCTAGAGAAGAGAGCGAGACAGGAGTTGTAGGCAGTAAGGCCTCTTGGAACTCAGATAACCTGTACAATAAAAGACAGCACATGTCAGCAGCAGACGCCTGACGCTGCCCAGTCACCAGGAGATTAACCAACAGCTCCCTTTCTAGTTGTACACTCCTGTCTCTGACATCTGTGTTGAAAGCCCTCTCAATCACTCTACAATGCCTCGTGTCGCTATAGGCGATTCTCACCGTGGCCGTACAGAACAGCACTACAGTCAGTGTGTGTTTAGCGATGGATGCGATAACAGACTGTCACTGTAACATAAACCAAATACCTTCCCTGCCAAGGTGAAACAGCAAGAGCTGAGGAAAGGCAGAAACAGAATACAAAAAAGCCCACTGACAACAATCCTGTGCATCTGCACTGTCAAAGGCTACTTATGAACGAGTCATGCAAGTCAAAAGGGGGCCGAGCACAATAAAGCCAGAGTAGAAAGGTGTTTTGATCATATTCCACATGACTTGAGGGTTGATGGAGTACAGTAACTTTAACATACCGACGTTGTTTAAGGGATTCTGAGTGCACCTCAAATTTTCAAAGAGATGTGTTCACGTGCATGTTTCTTTATCCAAGGCACTCCGATGGCTTGTCACTGTTCATCAACAGCATACATCTCTCACTGTTACATAATCCCCTGACAATTGAGTAACACAGACTAGGTCTTGTGTTACCATAGAAAAAAAAGGCCCTCTCCAACCCATTAATGCACCTCTGTGCTATAACACCATTGTCAAAGCAACAAAACTAATGGAGGACTTACAGGTAGTCACTGTACATAAGTGGACACACACACACACACACACGACTCCATCCCCAGCCGAGGGACGTGCCCATGTTCCGGTCAGTCTTGGCTAGCCTCCACAGTAAAACAAGGGCGTCTTATGAGGCATAAGGTGATTTTAAAAAGTGGTGTTTGTGAGGCCTTGTATTAACATTGGATCCATTGGAGTTTGAGGTTCATTTGTGGTTTTTCCTAAATCCCTACTTATCCTTTCATCAACAAATACTTCAGATGTGGATGACAAGCTAGGTAAATAGACTTAGAGGAAGGCATACCTGGTACAACCTCAACATTGACTGTGTCCACTGAATGCCATTCAAATGACTACATGATAAACACCTACTGTAAAATGCTTTATCAGCTTGGGGTTTTATGTATAGACAACAGGAAGTTTTTAGTGGAATCTAAATGATAATTATATCTATCGCTGCTACTGTAGGTAAATCACAGCAGTTTTCTCCCTTTGAGGGAATGTTGGCATGGTTTCCAGATGACAAGAGCAATTTTGCACTGGGGAAAGATGTGATCCAACTGGTCAGACCGCATATAAACTACAGCCTGTATGTTCCTCTTGGAGAGAACTATCTTAATAATTGATGACTGTTAAAAGATGCCGTTTCACTGGCTGAGCCCTCTGAGTTTATGCCACTGACTGCTCAGTCAGGCAAGTTAAGTTGAGCTGATGCAGACTTGCAACCACTGTGTGAGATACACAAGTAAACTGGCTTAGGTAGCACCTTGGCGACATTGACGTGGTATTTAAGTTCACACAACTGTGTACCGACAGCGACAGTGATTTCCAACCTCATGTTCTAAGAAATCTCCCGGACATCTTTTCTCCATCATGAAAAGAATCAGCATTATGCATAGTGACACTTTGGGAATTGAATAACGTTCCAGTGATAGACAGGTAAAGGTTCTAAAATTGGTTTAGGACCCATTTAGGTCAAAAATGTGTCACCCTTGAAGAACATAATTCAGAGAAAATACATATCACATTCTATAAGATTCGATCTTGGGTTCTGTACACACAGACATACAGACACACAGACATCCATTCAAAAGTTTGGGGTCGCTTAGAAATGTCCTTGCTTTTGAAAGAAAAGCACTTTTTTTTGTCCATTAAAACATCAAATTGGTCAAAAATACAGTGTAGACATTGTTAATGTTGTAAATGACTATTGCAGCTGGAAACAGCATATATTTTTATGGAATATCTACATAGGTGTACAGAGGCCCATTATCAGCAACCATCACTCCTGTGTTTCAATGGCATGTTGTGTTAGCTAATCCAAGTTTATCATTTTAAAAAGGCTAATTGATCATTAGAAAACCATTTTGCAATTATGTTCACACAGCTTTAAACTGTTGTTCTGTTTACAGCAGCAATACAACTGGCCTTCTTTAGACTAGTTGAGTATCTGGAACATCAGCATTTGATTACAGGCTCAAAATGTAAACAAATAAACGTTCTTCTGAAACTCATCAGTCTATTCTTGTTCTGAGAAATGAAGGCTATTCCATGCAAAAAACTGCCAAGAAACTGAAGATCTCGTATAACACTGTGTACTACTCCCTTCACGGAACAGCGCAAACTGGCTACAACCAGAATAGAAAGAGAAGTGGGAGACAACTGAGAAAGTACATTAGTGTGTGTAGTTTGAGAAACAGATGCCTCACAAGTCCGCAACTGGCAGCTTCATTAAATAGTACCCGCAAAACACCCGTCTCAACGTCAACATTGAAGAGGCGACTCCGGGATGCTGGCCTTCTAGGCAGAGTTGCAAAGAAAAAGCCATAACTCAGACTGGCTAATAAAAACAAAAGATTAAGATGGGCAAAAAGAACACAGACACCGGACAGAGGAACTGTGTGTCGCCTCTTCACTGTTGAAGGAAATGTCTAAGTGACCCCAAACTTTGAATGGTAGTAATATATAGTTGAATTCGGAAGTTTACATACACCTTAGACAAATACATTTAAACTCAGTTTCTCACAATTCCTGACATTTAATACTAGTAAAAATTCCCCGTCTTCGGTCGGTTAGGACCACTATTTTAAGAATGTGAAATGTCCTAATAATAGTAGAGAGAATGATTTATTTCAGCTTTTCTTTCTTTCATCACATTCCCAGTGGGTCAGAAGTTAACAAACAATTTACCAAACACTAATTGAGTGTAACTTGGGTCAAAAGCTTTGGGTAGCCTTCCACAAGCTTCCCACAATAAGTTGGGTGAATTTTAGCACATTCCTCCTGACAGAGCTGGTGTAACTGAGTCAGGTTTGTAGGCCTCCTTGCTCGCACATGCTTTTTCAGTTCTGCCCACAAATTTTCTATAGGATTGAGGTCAGGGCTTTGTGATGGTCACTCCAATACATTGACTTTGTCCTTAAGCCATTTTGCCACAACTTTGGAAGTATGATTGGGGTCGTTGTCCATTCGGAAGACCCATTTGTGAACAAGCTTTAACTTCCTGACTGATGTCTTGAGATGTTGCTTCAATATATCCACATAATTGTTCTGCCTCATGATGCCATCTATTTTGTGAAGTTGCAGCAAAGCACAAGGCAAGTCAGTTAAGAACAAAATCTTATTTGCAATGACGGCCTAGGAACAGTGGGTTAACTGCCTGTTCAGGGGCAGTTAACCTTTCGGTTACTAGTCCAACGCTCTAACCACTAGGCTACCCTGCCACCCCATTATGGCCAAACAGTTCCATTTTTGGTTCATCAGACCAGAGGACATTTCTCCAAAAAGTATGATCTTTATCTCCATGTGCAGTTGCAAACTGCTTGCTTTTTTATGTTGGTTTTGGAGCAGTGGCTTCTTCCTTGCTGAGCAGCCTTTCAGGTTATGTTGATATGGGACTCATTTTACTGTGGATATAGATTCTTTTCTACCCGTTTCCTCCAGCATCTTCCCACAGTCCTTTGCTGTTGTGCTGGGATTGATTTGCACTTTTCGCACCAAAGTACATTCATCTCTAGGAGACAGAACGCGTGGTCCCATGGTGTTTATACTTGTGTACTATTGTTTGTACAGATGAACGTGGTACCTTCAGACATTTGGAAATTGCTCCCAAGGATGAACCAGACTTGTGGAGGTCTTGGCTGATTTCTTTTTGATTTTCCCATGGTGTCAAGCAATGAGGCACTGAGTTAAGATATGGCCTTGAAATACAGCCACAGGTACACCTCCAATTGACTCAAATGATGTCAATTAGCCTATCAGAGGCTTCTAAAGCCATGACATCATTTTCTGGAATTTTCCAAGCTGTTTAAAGGCACAGTCAACTTAGTGCATGTAAACTTCTGACCCAATGGAATTGTGACACAGTTATGTGTGAAATAATCTGTCTGTAAACAATTGCTGTAAAAATGACTTGTCATGCAAAGTAGATGTTCTAACTGACTTGCCAAAACTATAGTTTGTTAAGAAATTTGTGGAGTGGTTTAAAAATGACTTTTGATGATTCCAACCTAAGTGTATGTAAACTTCCAACTTCAACTGTGTGTGTGAGATGTACATCTCTATATAGATATAACCCCTTATAGATGTACATCTCTATATAGATATAACCCCTTATAGATATAACCCCTTATAGATATAACCCCTTATAGATATAACCCCTTATAGATATAACCCCTTATAGATATAACCCCTTATAGATATAACCCCTTATAGATATAACCCCTTATAGATATAACCCCTTATAGATATAACCCCTTATAGATATAACCCCTTGGCAGAAAGCACAGCGTTGATTTCCACTGCTACACAAATGATACACTACTTTACATTTCTGAGAAGGATTTTAGCTCCACAGATAAATTATTAGACTGTATTAGTGATTTAAATACTTGGATGGCTCACAACTTCCTCCATCTAAATCAAGCAAAGACCGAGGTACTTATTGTTGGGGCCATAGCACAGAGAGAGAATCTAGTCACACATTTTAATTCACAGGCAATAAAGACCAAACAGGTTAAAAAAAACTTAAAAACTTGGTGTTATTTTAGATTCTGAACGAAAAAAATTTTTAAAAACACATTAGGAATGTGATCAAATAGCTTTTTACCACTTGAGGAACATTGCCAAGATGCGGCCGTTTCTCTCTCAACCTGCTACAGAGAAACTCATCCATGTTTATTACAAGCAGGCTTGACTACTGTAATGCTCTCCTGTCTGTTCTACTCAAGAAAGACACTGGTCAACTGCAAAACATACAGAATGCTGCAGCACAGGTACTGACCAAGACCAGATGGAGAGCACATATTACACCGGTTTTAAAGTCTCTGCACTGGCTGCCTGTGAGTTTTAGAATTATTTAAGATTCTTCTATAGATTTTTTAAAATCAATCCATGATTGTGCACTCCAATACAATTCAGACATGCTTTTAAGTTCTGTACCCAGTAGGTCCCTCAGGTCCTCTGGCACTGGCCTTTTAACTATCCCAAAGCCTAGGACCAAGACGCATGGAGAGGCAGCCTTTAGTTACTATGCCCTCAGACTCTGGAATAGCCTGCCAGAGTACCTGAGGGAGGGCAAAACTGGGGACATATTTAAAAGAGATCTTAAAACATGTCTTTTTAGCTTTGCTTTTCCTCAGGGTGCTTTTTAGTTGTTCAGTTTGTGTCACTCTTTTGTTTTTTAATCTTATGTTTGTTGTGTAGTAAATATTTAAGCTTTTATTTAATAGTTTTATATTTTCCTGTTAAGCACATTGCATTGCATGTCTGAAATGTGCTGTATAAATAAAGCTTGATTTGATGGTACATTACAGTACGTCCTCAGGATGGATTCAGAATGAAGAACAGTAATACAGACAACACGTTGCTCTACGTGATGTACTGTAGCTCCACTGAGATGGTGGGTAGAAGGGAGTGAGATAGTGAACAAAAGAGGATGAGGGCATATTTACAGTAAACGGAGTGGCGCTGTGCTGGGGGGATAAAAACAAGAACAGGGACCCTACACGGACATCATTCACCTCCTGTTATATGGTTCCTCTCCCAGTCTCCATCTCTACCTCTGCTTGGTATCAACTGAACAGAACACAGCAGCATTTCTTTAGACAGAGCCCTCTCTTCATCAAGAGGCAGCCTCAAGGAGATATACTTATTCACAAGGAATAAATTATACATACTAATTACACTCTGTCTCACAGTGTGCAGTAGGGTTTTGTGTTGGCCCTAGGAGTGGCAATAGACTACACTGACTGCACACTAGACACACCATCCATCTGTTAACACCTACTAATACAGTTCTAGAGTTTATTATTGGTTGATCTCCAGATGAAAACATTCATGGCTGGCTGCAGTCCCTCAACTAATAATGAAGAACCTAACTGGTCCTGTAAGCCTGGGTCTTTTTGATAGATCAGAAGTTGGCTAGTTAGTCAAGATAGAGTGATTACAGAAGTGAACAAAAGCTTATAAATGGTATGTGTGTCTGCTTGTCTGCACCCCTGTATGTCTGCGCCTCTGTGTGTCTGCTGTCAAATCAAATCAAATGTATTTATATAGCCCTTCGTACATCAGCGGATATCTCAAAGTGCTGTACAGAAACCCAGCCTAAAACTCCAAACAGCAAGCAATGCAGGTGTAGAAGCGCCTCTGTGTCTGCTGTCTGCGCCTCTGCGTCTACTGTCCGTGTGCGCGCGTCTACTGTCCATGTGTGTGTGCTCGCGCGTCTACTGTCCGTGTGTGTATGCGCGTCTACTGTCCGTGTGTGTGTGCGCGCGTCTACTGTCCGTGTGTGTGTGTGCGCGTCTACTGTCCGTGTGTGTGTGTGCGCGTCTACTGTCCGTGTGTGTGTGTGTGCGCGCGTCTACTGTCCGTGTGTGTGTGTGCGTCTACTGTCCGTGTGTGTGTGTGCGCGCGTCTACTGTCCGTGTGTGTGTGTGTGTGTGTGTGTGTGTGTGTACTGTCCGTGTGTGTGTGTGTGCGCGTCTACTGTCCGTGTGTGTGTGCGTACTGTGTGTGTGTGCGTGCGTCTACTGTCCGTGTGTGTGTGTGTGTGTGTGTGTGTGTGTGTGTGTGTGTGTCTACTGTCCGTGTGTGTGCGCGTGCGTCTCTGTCCGTGTGTGCGCGCGTCTACTGTCCGTGTGTGTGTGCGCGTCTACTGTCCGTGTGTGTGTGTGTGTGTGTGTGTGTGTGTGTGTGTGTGCGCGTCTACTGTCCGTGTGTGTGTGTGTGTGTGTGTGTGTGTGTGTGTGTGTGTGTGTGTGTGTGTGTGTGTGCGCGCGTCTACTGTCCGTGATCATGTCTCTGTGTGTATGTCTGTGTGTTAATGTCAGCAGTCAATTAGCTACCCTACGGTAAAGGCCCCCTGTTTCTCACGCTGTGGCTGGAAAACAGATTGTTCCTAAATGAGAACAAACAGCCTTCTCTCTCTCCCCAGAGCAGAGTAGGTGGGCAGTGGAATGTGCTCTCCAGCTGAAAGAGGGGGGTTTCTGAGGCCCAAAGCCCAACTGCCGGTTCTCTTCAGCAGAGACACCCCACCCAGCCTAGGCAGACTGGCATCCTCCAGGGATCGCACATCTTTAGTCATCCCCTTGGCACTGGCCCTTGGCCAGGGAGAGGCAATACTCTCACTTTGTGGTGCCGGTGTGTGTGTGGAAGTGTTATGGTCAGACAACTCATCCCCACCCAGAAACATATTGGGTTGTTCCGACACTGGAGAGAGAGAGGCCAAACTATAACCTGATTCTTTCTGATGATATCCAAGTATGACATAGTTATATTGTGTCATCTAAACCACCGATCTAACACAGCCATTAGCATAAATAAATAGTGGGAAGTGGTGTATAAGTGAGCACTGCCTCTGGCTACTCACTCTGGAGGAAATAACCTGGGCCTCTTGAATAAGATCACATTGATGTCGGACTATACTGCCCATGTACACTCAATGATAGGCTGCACCATTTTAAAATGTAGAATAGTTGAGAACGAGATCAGAGAGAAAACTGAAACCCAACCAAGGACACACACAGACAGGAAATGTGTGGTTGGAAAGCTGTACGTGTATTTGCACACGGCCCTTTATCAAAACACAATGAGCTGACACAGTCTCGATGCAGAGGCCTTGTAGAAAGGAGAATGTACCTTTCGCACTATGGAATTTCAGCTATGCCATAGCAGGGGTGCAACAAGCCTCGGGGTTTTGAACAGCTGGGTAGGGGGAGCAGTAGACCTGCTGCCATGTACAAGGTGCCCCAACACTGCACTCTCTCATCATACCCCACTCCTCTGTCGGTTGACCTTCTACTCTGAACCCTATGAGAGATGGAATCGTTGTGTACACAACCATTTAAAAATCGGTATGAGGCTGGAATGAAATGTAGAAAACTCTGGGTATCTACTTGGTCTGTAAGAACCACACTTAAAGCTGCACTATACAGACACCGCTCCGACTATTTCCTGGGTGCTACAATTGAACTAGTTTGTTTAATTTCAGTTTAAACTGCTGTGAAATATCACCCAAAAAGCTACATAATGCAGGTTTAAGATACTCTACACTTTCGCCTCTATGACCATTTCAACTCAGCTAAAAGCCAAAGTGATGTAAAACTGCTGTCGAGTTGAGTTTATACTGCACTTATATCCAGGTCACGGTTTCAAAAGGTCACATTCGGTCATGCAATGATAGTCACAAAAATACTATAGTCAGATAAATAATTAATCGTAAACGTCAGAATCCAACCCAATGTGTATCACAGTTCAGAATAACATAACATTTTGCTGCAGTATGAACAGTGTGTATCAGAATAGCATCAAAGTGTTGCTGCAGTATGAACAGTGTGTATCAGAATAGCATCAGTGTTGCTGCAGTATAAACAGTGTGTATCAGAATAGCATCAAAGTGTTGCTGCAGTATGAACAGTGTGTATCAGAATAGCATCAAAGTGTTGCTGCAGTATGAACAGTGTGTATCAGAATAGCATCAGAATAGCATAGCATCAAAGTGTTGCTGCAGTATGAACAGTGTGTATCAGAATAGCATCAAAGTGTTGCTGCAGTATGAACAGTGTGTATCAGAATAGCATCAAAGTGTTGCTGCAGTATGAACAGTGTGTATCAGAATAGCATCAAAGTGTTGCTGCAGTATGAACAGTGTGTATCAGAATAGCATCAAAGTGTTGCTGCAGTATGAACAGTGTGTATCAGAATAGCATCAAAGTGTTGCTGCAGTATGAACAGTGTGTATCAGAATAGCATCAAAGTGTTGCTGCAGTATGAACAGTGTGTATCAGAATAGCATCAAAGTGTTGCTGCAGTATGAACAGTGTGCTAGATTATTTGTTTTAACAATAACGTGTTGGCTTGTGACCATTTTCTTTTTTTGCTACATTTCGTAATTTCTAGGATACTTGATGTCCGGGACCAGCATGCTTTATAAGGTCACCAGTGTTGGTCTTGGAAGACACGGGCAGATCACAAAGTACATGCAAAATTGCAGTGTATTCAATAATGAGAGAGGGAGAGAGGAAAAAAAATCTCCTAGAGGGAGGAAGTGAACGATCTAGCTAGATCCTCATAGAATCTATGAAGGTTCACCATCAGGTTAGGTCAGAACCTATTCTGTAATAGAGGGCTCTGGAATGGATCAGACCATTGATTTGGCTAACGGTTTTGGGAGTTCCACTACAAACTCCACAGGGTCCAGTTCCGGCTCACCGTCGGCACAGTGGCTCATGGGTGGCCCACAGGCGGCCCGGAGGTCTTACCCAGAGCTTGGCGTCGTGGTAGAAGGCATCTAGCAGCTTGACAATGTAGCGGTGGTCACACTTGGCCAGGATGTCTATCTCCACCATGTAGTCCTCCAGCTCCTCTTCAGTCTTTGTCTCAATCACCTTGGCCGCAGCCAGCGCTCCAGTCTCCTTGTTTTTGGCCTAGAAGATTAAGGAGTCAACATGTCAATATTTACACCATCATGTCCTCATTTAGTGTTCATGAGATGAAGGATATCGAGCCATTTATACATTCATTTAAAAAGCCTTCTCACTTTGACTTTCCATATATATTTTGCTTTGCGATTCTACCCTAACAGGCGCTATTATCTATTGGGTGACTGGTAAATGTCAAAAGGTCAGCACACAGGAAGTAGGCTACAGGCATAATTTCTGCACATGGGGGCTATTTAAATAGACTACACGAGGACAGTGAATTTTAATCAGAGGGTATATTGAGTAATACTAAGAAAAATCATAGGTGGGGCCCGGCCGTGGTGAACTAGTAGGGGCGTGAGGAAGGAAATTGAACTTGCGAAAACCACCCCGTTTCGAAATGAACTTCCGTGTTTTTCTCATGTGACTACAATTGAAAAGGTAGTGAAGACATCACAAGTCTCATATATTGCGAAATAAGCAAATGGACTTCATGGAGTTGAAGTTACTAGTCTTATAGTGTATTAACATTATATGTTACACATTAAATACTGGAAACTAAATTTGACAATATAGGTTGGACTTCAAAAACCATATCTGGGCCACCGCCCTCCCACCCAATGAATTCCTCAGTGTGTGTGTGTGTGTCCAAGACTTTCTCATGGAAATAAACCTTAATCAAAACCCTAGCAGAGAAAGTTTTACTTAATGGCTTAAAAAGCACAACAGGAAAGGAACCTGCACACCCTGTAAGAGCTAAGGAGGAGGAACCACTGTAGCCATGCAGTCAGCCAGCCCATCCATCCACATTGACAAGGCACTACAAATGAGTTAGAAACACTGTCCCTGACTGCATGATAAACCAGCATCAGGAGGGGTGAGTAAAGTGGTGACCACATGACAACAGACAGGAAGTACAGGTCTCTGTCAGAGGCTATAATTCTGAGAATGAATTCATCTAGGTTAAACAAGTTGTGCTCTGGGAAAGGTGTGTGGTCTCTACATAATGGTGTGTGTGTGTGCGAATGAGAGCAGAGAGAACAAAGACTGAGACAGAGAGAGAGCAACAACCAAACATTAAAAGAGAAAGGATGTTGTGAGTTAACAATGGGAGAAAAAGAGGTAAAAGTCGAGACGTATGTCTTTATCTATAGTATAGGCGGATAGATCTACACTGAGTCTACCAAACATCAGGAACACCTTTCTAATGTTGAGTTGCACCTCCTTTGGCCTCAGAAGAACCTCAATTCGTCAGGCATGAACTCTACAAGATGTCAAACAGGGATGCTGGCCAATGTTGACTCCAATGCTTCCCACAGTTGTGTCAAGTTAGCTGGATGTCCTTTGGGTGGTGGACAATTCTTGATACACATGAGAAACTGTTGAGCGTGAAAATCCAGCAGAGTTCCAGTTCGTGACACAAACCAGTATGTATGCCTGGCACCATACCCCATACCGTTCAAAGGCACTTAAATATTTTGTCTTGCCCATTCACCTTCTGAATGGCACACATACACAATCCATGTCTCAAATGTCTCAAGGCTTAAAAATTATTATTTAACTGTCTCCTCCCCTTCATCTACACTGATAGTCTTGAGCAAGTGAGTGAGTGAGTGAGGATAGCTCAAACTATTCCCAATGACCTGGAGATGCGAGGCTGCAGACTAAACAGCCTGGTGGGGTCCAGTGCCTGAGGGGTCTGTGGGAAAACATCTGGGTAAACAGTGTAGTCACGCACACGCCTGGAGACACTGGCCTACCATAATTACAACCCTGAGAGTTCCCGAAGATGGAATAACTCCAGGGCCGTTTTTAAATGAGGACTCCGTTTTTCCTGGAAGGGTCACATGTTTAGGAAACTTAACCTTTGCATACAGTGTTTGACTGGAAAGACATCTGACAATGCGTATCTGACAATGCGTCGCAGAGCATTTGCATTTCATCACCACATCCAGGAAACGGCTCTGCTCCCACCACGGAAACCCCCATCTCAGAGTCAACAAAGGGCCCGTTAGGTCACAATTCCCGCTTAACGAGTCTGCATAACCAAGCTTGCTAACCCCGCACTCTCTTTCCACCCCTCTCTCTTTATGACATTCTGAGGCTTGGAGAAAGGTGCACACTGCTCGTGCCTGACTGGGAGTCATACCTCTTTTCCACTCGCGTCTAGTCTGCCTTGTAAAAGGCCAATCCCCCACCCTGCTCTGCAGCTCAGTGAGAACACTACCCAGGAATGTGCTTCTGGGCTTCAGTTGAGTTGGGGGGGATGTGGAGAGACGGAGAGATAGAGCATCTTCCCATCTGTAAGTCTGTCTGTCTATGGGGGAGGGAAGGGGCTGTACTGTACACAGAAGAAATGACACTGAAACGCCTCATTGTGCCTCACAAGGGAGCACTGACTTCCTGGAAGGCATAAAAGGCTCTGCAGTCTCTCCACTGGAGGAGGAGGAAGAGTGGTGCTGGGTGAGCATAGAGCTGTATACTCACACTAACCTGATTGTACTAACAGATAGAAAAACTGGCTTACAACACCACCTCTTCCTCCTCTCCATTATCACAGCAGAGAACAAAGCAGTGCTCTCTAACCCAATCATCCCACTGAGGAACAACAAAGCTGTGCTCTCTCTAACCCAATCATCCCACTGAGGAACAACAAAGCTGTGCTCTCTAACCCAATCATCCCACTGAGGAACAACAAAGATGTGCTCTCTCTAACCCAATCATCCCACTGAGGAACAACAAAGCAGTGCTCTCTCTAACCCAATCATCCCACTAAGGAACAACAAAGCTGTGCTCTCTAACCCAATCATCCCACTGAGGAACAAAACTGTTCAGTAGATTGTTTTGCCCAACATTTCCATGGATGTCAGGGACAACTAAACGTCACAGGCCCCTCTTTTGCTATAGCCCACCTGTCTGTGACCGCCTGTTGGTGTCCCTTCATGGGAGAAGTCACTCTTCCTCTCAGTGCTCCACAAAAGGTCAAAGCAGTAAACGAGGGATCAGCTTCTTCTCCCCTGCCTCTGGGGTACGTGATGAGAACACACACAGATCCAGTTAGTGGAGTGATGTTCACTGGGCAGATTACAACACCCTGGCTGTGAAAGGAGATGAGCAGACACACTGGGCTCAGCGGGTGGTGCGTGTCTGCTCTCTGCTGCTGCTGGCACAGCCTCCTGGGGCCAATCACTTCCAGGTTGATCGCAGAATACAGTACAGTAACCATGAAGCGGTGTGCCAAGGCGTGGGCCTGCCTGCATGTACACTGTACTGTGCACTTTGCCAGAGTGCACATGCACACAGGCTGACAGGACACTAATCCCAGCCCCAGCCCATCTCTAGAGAATGTGTGCTTAACCTTTGCCCTGGCATTAAGATGTACAACCCTGAACATTTCTCTGAACAGGAATGTCATGTCTAGAATTCTTGTTAACATTGGGCTGCCTAGTAAATCTTAATCTCCCTCTGAAGATGACTCAAATCAACTTATCATTATGAAAAATACATCTCAGACAGCTTTGGGTTTGGGTCCTGGGAACACCAGGCTTGTTTGTTTGATTCTCATATAAGAAGCATATCAGGTACAGATAAGAGATGGGCAACTACCCACATCCATACCAACCCCCTCGTGACAACGAAGATTAAAACACATGATTTATGTTAATTTCCTGCATTTCTACACATTTTGCCATGGACAGAGAGAAGATTTAGCAGTTTTACATCTAATTCCATGCAATTATACACATTTTGTCATAGGGTGGAGGCAAATGTTTGCATTTTTAATATATGATAACTGATGATCAATGGGCCCCACCCCGGTTGGGGCCCAAATAAACTGCTGACGCACAACCAAATTTCAAAATTGTACACATAACTGTCAACAGTAAGTTGAGACCCTCGACAGAGTGTAATTAGTCCACAGGCATACAAAAGGAAAAGACCCTCGACAGAGTGTAATTAGTCCACAGGCATACAAAAGGAAAAGACCCTCGACAGAGAGTGTAATTAGTCCACAGGCATACAAAAGGAAAAGACCCTCGACAGAGAGTGTAATTAGTCCACAGGCATACAAAAGGAAAAGACCTCGACAGAGAGTGTAATTAGTCCACAGGCATACAAAAGGAAAAGACCCTTGACAGAGAGTGTAATTAGTCCACAGGCATACAAAAGGAAAAGACCCTTGACAGAGAGTGTAATTAGTCCACAGGCATACAAAAGGAAAAGACCCTCGACAGAGAGTGTAATTAGTCCACAGGCATACAAAAGGAAAAGACCCTCCCGTCTATTTACAGAGAGTGTAATTAGTCCACAGGCATACAAAAGGAAAAGACCCTTGACAGAGAGTGTAATTAGTCCACAGGCATACAAAAGGAAAAGACCCTTGACAGAGAGTGTAATTAGTCCACAGGCATACAAAAGGAAAAGATTCCAAAAAAAACTACGACAGAGAGTGTAATTAGTCCACAGGCATATGAAAAGGAAAAGACCCTTGACAGAGAGTGTAATTAGTCCACAGGCATACAAAAGGAAAAGACATAAGGATGCCTCGACAGAGAGTGTAATTAGTCCACAGGCATACAAAAGGAAAAGACCCTCGACAGAGAGCGTAATTAGTCCACAGGCATAGCCAAAAGGAAAAGATGGCCTCGACAGAGAGTGTAATTAGTCCACAGGCATACAGCGGGGTGAAAAAGGAAAAGATCTTTATGGCCTTCGACAGAGAGTGTAATTAGTCCACAGGCATATGGGGGTGTTGACAAGTTTTGTTGCGTTGAGTGTGAGGTTATTTTCACATGGGGGCAGTTGCTGTATGCGTTAACAGTCAGTCGCTTGAGATAAAAGCCTTGATCATGCGTGTGGCTATCATCCCAGTCTATTTATCAAAAGTAGGTCTAGGATTCTGCATAAAGCCTGGCAGAGTTCTCTATAAGTACAATGAACATAACATTTGAAATGCATTGTATCCTACTGAACAGAAATAACAGGATACTAACTATCCTAGCTATTGATTAGTGTTAATTGCTACTGTTATGTTGCTGCTGTACATAGATGCGTCCCAAATGAAACCCTATTGCATTTATAGGGCACTAGATTTGACCAGGGCCCATAAGGGCTCTGATAAGTACTGCACTATATAGAGGGGAAAACATCTATACAATTGCTTATTGCAATATTATTTTGGACGATATTGTATAGATTCTTTGACTCCAAGTATCGATTTATAAAAATAAATAAAACACGTATGGGGTTTGAGAGCTTGCGCTTTGTACTTGAAGAGCAATCGTTGTAGAATTTCCGGGCCATCAGTTTTTCGACATGGCATGTTGTAGTCTGGTTCTAGATAATGCCATCAGGGAATTGAAGCCAACATCCTCTACCATTGACAATGGCTGCATATCAACTACATTCATTTCTGTAATCAGTGCTGTCATTTTCTCACTCAGTCCCTTATTGCACCTCTTGTGTGTGAAGCTGTCTAATGTCTGTTGTGTGGTGCCTGTGGTGCTGCCAGCAATGATTTGGGTCTCACAGTACGTCTCTTTCATATGGTTAATTAAGCCATATGGTTAAGTATATGTAATGTCATATGGTTAAGTATATGTAATGTCATATGGTTAAGTATATGTAATGTCATATGGTTAAGTATATGTAATGTCATATGGTTAAGTATATGTAATGTCATATGGTTAAGTATATGTAATGTCATATGGTTAAGTATATGTAATGTCATATGGTTAATTAAGCCATATGGTTAAGTATATGTAATGTCATATGGTTAAGTATATGTAATGTCATATGGTTAAGTATATGTAATGTCATATGGTTAAGTATATGTAATGTCATATGGTTAAGTATATGTAATGTCATATGGTTAAGTATATGTAATGTCATATGGTTAAGTATATGTAATGTCATATGGTTAAGTATATGTAATGTCATATGGTTAAGTATATGTAATGTCATATGGTTAAGTATATGTAATGTCATATGGTTAAGTATATGTGTCACATGGTTAAGTATATGTAATGTCATATGGTTAAGTATATGTAATGTCATATGGTTAAGTATATGTAATGTCATATGGTTAAGTATATGTAATGTCATATGGTTAAGTATATGTAATGTCATATGGTTAAGCATTGCACCTGTACTACCATTACTGTACCTCAATTCCACCTTGGAAAGTTTGCATTTCACCACCTTCTCATGTAATGTTTCAAAAGTATTGCCATACAGGGCTTGCTGTCATTTGCCTTTCTCAATGATAATGATGTGCGGAGTGCTTTATATCCGTGGTAAATCATTTGAAAGATGCATATCTCTTCTTACTAACATTAAAGCATTGTTGCGTTATTCGTTTCCCTTTTCCCTTTATGACGATCGAAACCTGTTAGTGATCCCAAGTTTAAAAGTTCACACCCCTAGTGGACAGTGTTGTGCCATCTACCTGCCTTTTCTCTTTCCAATGGGGACATTCTACTTCTCTTGTGTTACATGAGCTGAGGATTATACATGGTTGAATTCTTACTGTAGCTTTATTTACAGTTGTTCTGCATGGGTGTAGGACACAGCAGACAAGTTCAAATGCTGAACCCCAGAAGGAATAGTGCTGCTGTCTGAGGATGTGGGGGTTTTGCTGTGAGGTATTGTGAAATGTTTCAAGCTCAGAACAGTGAAGAACTCGCTGCAGCACGTCTCTTAGGATAGGCTCTGAACATAGAGCTGTCGAGTCAGTACTGATGTAGGATCTTCATTTGATCACCCTGTTGCAGGAGAATGTTCATGCAATGCAGGAAATGTAAAACATGTAGTGTATTCAGGGTTTATAAAGGCTTCTGAAGTTTATAATTTCAACTTTGAAATTACAAACTTGATTTTCCCTTAAGAAAAATGTATCAACCCCTACAAAAAAATTCACAAAAAAATTCATTATAATCCAAATAATAATAATTCACATTTTGTTTTACTGCAGGATTATTTTCCTGCTGTAGCAAACAGGTTCAAATTAAGATCCTACATCTGTATGTATGACTAAATAGAACATAGTCCAGTACATTTTCTGTGTCTCAGGGGGAGAGGGGCATGCAAAAAACACTTTTCTATTTCACACCTGTACAGGTTACCACTTGTACAGAACAGTGAAACAGGACAAAAAAAAAACCTAACTAATAAAAACATTTAAATTATTATTTGTATATGTGTCTACTAACTTGATGAAAATGTGAAACATAGACTGCACAAAAGGCATGTGTTATTTGATTACTTTAGCAGTGCGGTTACATCATGTATTGTGCTTTGCCTCTGATATAGGCTAGCGTCAATGTATTTCAAAACCACTAAATCAGTTATGACAAGTTTAACTCACGATGTTCTCACAAAACATTACTCCCTCGCCCACACTCCAACTCAGACAGTCACCAAGGCAACCTGCCACAGACATACCGACAGGGGGCTGGGAAGTCATGGGGGACGAGCCTCTACAGGAGAGCGTGGTGAGTGAGAGAGCGTCACAAAGGAACGTGCTGTCCACACCCATCCAGGAGAGCACTTATCAGCCAGGCCGGCCACAACTGGGCCCCACAGATTACCAGCTCTGGTAACATCTCCACCACGGCACCCTAGTCCCTACATATTGCACTAGTACTTTGTGTTCAAAAGTAGTTCACTATATAGGAAATAAGGTGGCATTTGGGGTGTATTACTCAGGTAATGCTAGACGAAATAAGGCTACTAGGAACACTTACAGTACCAAGCAGCAGCAGCCAGGAAGCCTGCGCAGCGGCACGTCCCATTAAAAAGTAAAGGGAACCTTTCAGCACTTGTGCCTAACGGTTTGGCGGTGGCCGTACAGATAAAAAAACATCCTGTGACATACGGGTCAGCAGGAAGTTGGACATGCTCCTGTCTCAGCAATAGTCTACACATGGGGAGATTTATGTACAGTACCAGTTAAAAGTTTGGACTACTCATTCAAGGGTTTTTCCTTTACTTTGACTATTTGATACATTGCAGAATAATAGTGAAGACATCAAAACTATGAAATAACACATATGGAAACATGACCGAATACAAACAGTGTAGCTATTCCCTCCGCAAGGCAATCACACAAGCTAAGTGTCAGTATAGCGACAAAGTAGAGTCGCAATTCAACGGCTCAGACACAAGAGGTATGTGGCATGGTCTACAGTCAATCACGGATTACAAAAAGAAAACCAGCCCCGCTGCGGACCAGGATGTCTTGCTCCCAGACAGACTAAATAACTTCTTTGCTCGCTTTGAGGACAATACAGTGCCACTGACACGGCCCACTACCTGCGGCCTCTCCTTCACTGTAGCCAACGTGAGTAAAACCCTTGCAGGGCTGCAGGCCCAGACGGCATCCCCAGCCGCGTCCTCAGAGCATGCGCAAACCAGCTGGCTGGTGTGTTTACGGACATATTCAGTCAATCCTTATCCCAGTCTGCTGTTCCAACATGCTTCAAGAGGGCCACCATTGTTCCTGCTCCCAAGAAAGCTAAGGTAACTGAGCTAAATGACTACCGTAGCACTCACTTCCATCATCATGAAGTGCTTTGAGAGACTAGTCAAGGACCATATCACCTCCACCCTACCTGACACCCTAGACCCACTCCAATTTGCTTCCCGCCCCAATAAGTCCACAGACAACGCAATTGCAACCAGACTGCCCTAACCCATCTGGACAAGAGGAATACCTATGTGAGAATGCTGTTCATCGACTACAGCTCAGCATTTAACACCATAGTACCCTCCAAACTCGCCATAAAGCTCGAGACCCTGGGTCTCGACCCCGCCCTGTGCAACTGGGTACTGAACTTCCTGACAGGCCACCCCCAGGTGGTGAGGGTAGGTAACAACATCTCCACCATGCTGATCCTCAACACTGGGGCCCCACAACGGTGCGTTCTGAGCCCTCTCCTGTACTCCCTGTTCACCCACGACTGCGTGGCCATGCACGCCTCCAACTCAATCATCAAGTTTGCAGACACTAGTAGTAGGCTTGATTACCAACAACGAGACGACCTACAGGGAGGAGATGAGGGCCCTCGGAGTGTGGTGTCAGTAAAATAACCTCACACTTAACGTGAACAAAACAAAAAGGAGAGGATCATGGACCTCAGGAAACAGCAGAGGGAGCACCCCCCTATCCACATTAACGGTACAGTAGTGGAGAGGGTAGTAAGTTTTAAGTTCCTCGGCGTAAACATCACGGACAAACTGAATTGGTCCACACAGACAGCGTGGTGAAGAAGGCGCAGCAGCGCCTCTTCAACCTCAGGAGGCTGAAGAAATTCGGCTTGTCACCAAAAGCACACAAACTTTTACAGATGCACAATCGAGAGCATCCTGTCGGGCTGTATCACCGCCAGGTACGGCAACTGCTCCGCCCACAACGGTAACACTCTCCAGAGGGTAGTGAGGTCTGCACAACGCATCCCCGGGGGCAAATTACCTGCCAGGACACCTACACCACCCGATGTCACAGGAAGGCCATGAAGATCATCAAGGACAACAACCACCCGTGCCACTGCCTGTTCACCCCGCTATCATCCAGAAGGAGAGGTCAGTAAAGGTGCATCAAAGCAGGGACCGGGAGACTGAAAAACAGCTAAGTCATCAGACTGTTTAACAGCCACCACTAACATTGAGTGGCTGCTGCCAACATACTGACTCAACTCCAGCCACTTTAATAATGTAAAAAAGGATCAAAATGTATCACTAGGCATTTTAAACAATGCCACTTTTATGTTTACATACCCTACATTACTCATCTAATATGTATATACTGTACTCGATACCATCTACTGCATCTTACCTATGCCGTTCTGTACCATCACTCATTCATATACACTGCTCCAAAAAATAAAGGGAACACTTAAAACAACACAATGTAATTCCAAGTCAATCACACTTCTGTGAAATCAAACTGTCCACTTAGGAAGCAACACTGATTGACAATAAATTTCACATGCTGTTGTGCAAATGGAATCGACAACAGGTGGAAATTATAGGCAATTAGCAAGACACCCCCAATAAAGGAGTGGTTCTGCAGGTGGTGACCACAGACCACTTCTCAGTTCCTATGCTTCCTGGCTGATGTTTGATCACTTTTGAATGCTGGCGGTGCTTTCACTCTAGTGGTAGCATGAGACGGAGTCTACAACCCACACAAGTGGCTCAGGTAGTGCAGCTCATCCAGGATGGGACATCAATGCGAGCTGTGGCAAGAAGGTTTGCTGTGTCTGTCAGCGTAGTGTCCAGAGCATGGAGGCGCCACCAGGAGACAGGCCAGTACATCAGGAGACGTGGAGGAGGCTGTAGGAGGGCAACAACCCAGCAGCAGGACCGCTACCTTCGCCTTTGTGCAAGGAGGAGCAGGAGGAGCACTGCCAGAGCCCTGCAAAATGACCTCCAGCAGGCCACAAATGTGCATGTGTCTGCTCAAACAGTCAGAAACAGACTCCATGAGGGTGGTATGAGGGCCCGACGTCCACAGGTGGGGGTTGTGCTCACAGCCAAACACCATGCAGGACATTTGGCATTTGCCAGAGAACACCAAGATTGGAAAATTCATCACTGGCGCCCTGTGCTCTTCACAGATGAAAGCAGGTTCACACTGAGCACATGTGACAGACATGACAGAGTCTGGAGACGCCGTGGAGAATGTTCTGCTGCCTGCAACATCCTCCAGCATGACCGGTTTGGCGGTGGGTCAGTCATGTTGTGGCATTTATTTGGGGAGCCGCACAGCCCTCCATGTGCTCGCCAGAGGTAGCCTGACTGCCATTAGGTACCGAGATGAGATCCTCAGACCCCTTGTGAGACCATAAGCTGGTGTGGTTGGCCCTGGGTTCCTCCTAATGCAAGACAATGCTAAACCTCATGTGGCTGGAGTGTGTCAGCAGTTCCTGCAAGAGGAAGGCATAGATGCTATGGACTGGCCCGCCCGTTCCCCAGACCTGAATCCAATTGAGCACATCTGGGACTTCATGTTTCATGCTATCCACCAACGCCACGTTGCACCACAGACTGTCCAGGAGTTGGCAGATGCTTTAGTCCAGGTCTGGGAGGAGATCCCTCAGGAGACCATCCGCCACCTCATCAGGAGCATGCCCAGGCGTTGTAGGGAGGTCAAAAAGGCACGTGGAGGCCACACACACACACACACACACACACACACACACACACACACACACACTACTGAGCCTCATTTTGACTTGTTTTAATAAGGACATTACATCAAAGTTGGATCAGCCTGTAGTGTGGTTTTCCACTTTAATTTTGAGTGTGACTCCAAATCCAGACCTCCATGGGTTGATAAATTTCATTTCCATTGATAATTTGTGTGATTTTGTTGTCAGCACAGTCAACTATGTAAAGACAAAAGTATTCAATAAGAATATTTCATTCATTCAGATCTAGGATGTGTTATTTTAGTGTTCCCTTTATTTTTTTGAGCAGTGTATTTTTATGTACATATTCTTCATTCCTTTACACTTGTATAAGGTAGTTGTTGTGAAATTGTTGGGTTAGATTACTCGTTGGTTATTACTGCATTGTCGGAAGTACAAGCACAAGCATTTCGCTACACTCGCATTAACATCTGCTAACCATGTGTATGTGACCAATAAAATTTGATTTTAGTAGCCCAAAAAAAGTGTTATACAAAATCAAAATATATTTATATTTGACATTCTTCAAAGTAGCCACCCTTCGCCTTGATGACAACTTTGCGCACTCTTGGCATTCTCTCAACCAACTTCACCCGCAAAGCTTTTCCAAACGTCTTGAAGGAGTTCCCACATATGCTGAGCACTTGTTGGCTGCTTTTCCTTCACTCTGCGGTCCAACTCATCCCAAACAATCTCAATTGGGTTGAAGTCGGGTGATTGTGGAGGCCAGGTTATCTGATGCAGCACTCCATCACTCTCCTCCTTAGTCAAATAGCCCTTACACAGCCTGGAGGTGTGTTTTGGGTCATTGCCCTGCTGAAAAACAAATTATAGTCCCACTAAGCGCAAACCTGATGGGATGGCGTATCGCTGCAGAATGCTGTGATAGCCATGCTAGTTAAGTGTGCCTTGAATTCTAAATAAATCACTGACTGTCACCAACAAAGCACCCCCACACCTCCGTGCTTCACGGTGCGAACCACACGTGGAGAACATTTGTTCAGCTACTCTGAGTCTAACAAAAGACACGGCAGTTGAAAGCAAAAATCTCAAATTTGGACTTATCAGACCAAAGGACAGATTTCCACCAGTCTAATACCCATTGGTAGTGTTTCTTGGCCCAAGCAAGTCTCTTCTTATTATTGCTGTCTTTTAGTAGTGCTTTCTTTGCAGCAATTCAACCATGAAGGCCTGATTCACACAGTCTCCTCTGAACAGATGTGGAAAATGTCTGTTACTTGAACTCTGTGAAGCATTTATTTGGGCTGCAATTTCTGGAGGCTGGTAACTCTAATGAACTTTTCCTCTGCAGCAGAGGTAACTCTGGGTCTTCCTTTCCTGTGGCGGTCCTCAAGAGGCTTCTAAACAGCTTCTTCCCCCAAACCATAAGACTCCTGAACATCTAATCAAACGGCTACCCCTCTTTTACACCACTGCTACTCTGTTATTATCTATGCATAGTCACTTTAATAACTCTACCTACATGTACATACGACCTCAACTGGTGCCCCCGCACATTGACTCTGTACCGTTACCCCCTTATACAGTCTCACCATTGTTATTTTTTCAAAAGGTTTTGACATTTTCCATATTGATTGACCTTCATGTCTTAAAGTAATGATGGACTGTCATTTCATTTTGCTTATTTGAGCTGTTCTTGACATATGAACTTGGTCTTTTAACAAATAGGGCTATCTTCTGTACACCACCCCTACCTTGTCACAACACAACTGATTGGCTAAAACATATTAAGAAAAGAAATTCCAAATTAACAAGGCACACCTCTTAATTGAAATGCATTCCAGGTGACTACCTCATGAAGCTAGTTGAGAGAATGCCAAGAGTCTGCAAAGCCGTCATCAAGGCAAACGGTGGCTACTTTGAATTTGTTTAACACTTTTTTGGTTACTACATGATTCCATGTGTTTTTTCGCAGTTTTGATGTAGAAAATGGTTTAAAAAAAAGAAATTCATTCCAGGGTTTAAGTGTGTCCAAACTTAGACAGGTACTATACCTCACCTCTAGTCAGGGCTGACTGTGACAGTGACTACGATGTCCTCCTTACCATCTGGTGACAGTGACAGGCCAATAGGGCCATAAACCTGAGCATGATACAGGGATAACCCCATGACATGGAAAACCTGAGACCATGTCAACAAAGCCCTGTTGTTTACCCCGATGTGTACAGCAAACACAGATCATGAGGCCAATGGCCCCTCAGATCTTCTCCAATAGGTTTTGAGGAGGTGGTGAGAAGAGAGGCGGTGAGGAATCTAGGATTAGTTGAGACAGAGCCTTAAGTCTACTCACTGTGGACGGAGCTTCTTCTCTTCCCACAGACTGATTAGTCAGTAGCCTGACGGGCATACAGGAAGTGCTTCCATCACTCTCCCGGCCTACAGCTTCCCTCCTGACCCTGACTACTCCTCATGCACTCCAGGACAGCCAAACTGTATGGGGGCTGGAGATCACATGTAGCCAGGGAGGAAGGATGTAGAGACTGTCTATTATCACGTTTCCATTGTAAGTGTCGAAATTCCAAAGATGCCTTGTAGTTTACTCAATTTTATTCTCAGTCCTGGGTAAGGACAAATTATTAAGTATTTCCCAGACTGACAACTGCTTAGTCATTAGCCACTGTCAAGGTATGTCAAGGTATACCTGCTACTTCAGGAGGTTTATTTTTGCGGTGGCGTTAACTGAAGCCATCATTCATCTATAAATCAGGGTGGCTCATGCCACATGGTTTTCGCTCACATGCCAGTTCACAATGTATGAGTGTGTGCACTGTGCCCTGGCCCGGCCTCACTTCTTCCACTGACCCCCAAAGGCACTCACTGTACTACACTGGGCACGAGCAAATACTTATCCTGCCATGTTGCAAAGTGGGGGCTAAAAGAACCAGATTAAACAGCGATCGAACACAAAACTACAGTTGAGTTTGGACAAAGCAAACAGGGAAGGCTAATAGTGGGGTGTCCTGGGGGATCCAAATGGAGTCTCGTTAAGATAACATCACAACAGGATGATCTGTCTGGATTGGCCTTCTTTTTTTTGGTTGGTTATTTTATTCATTCTACCATTTAAAAAAAAATAAGCACACATTAAAAAAAAAGCCATACATGCACATGAGTAAAATCAGTGAGGATAACACACAATAAAAACACTTATTTCCATTGTAGTCCTCTTGAGACAAGATGTCTAGGCAAGATGGAACAGGGTTAAACACAGTATGACAGCGAGATAATAAACATAAAAACAGAGGATGACATCTATCTCAACATTGCGGTTACATCATATAGGTACATTCATATTGGCACAGAAGACAAACTGTTTTTATTTTATTTATGTTTAAAGCTGCCCAGAGAGGATGTTGTTTTTATGCACAGAGGCAACTCATTAGATCAGAGTGTGCTGCCCATCAAAAGAAAGTAATCTCTCTCAAAGTTCACAATAAGTGGTGAAAACAATCAGCACAAACAAACATTCAAATATTATCATTCTAGTTGTAGTCTAGCGTCAAAATGATTACGAAGTTAGTGATGAGAGGTGACAGAGGTTAAATGTGCATTGAACTGTGCAAATCCAGGAACTCCCTACTGTGCGTCCCTCAGCACTTTGAAATGGTCATGTATTCAAGACATTTCTCCTTCTGCCAGTCCAAATGTTCAGGGTGTGGTAAGTAACCATCTCTTACTCTTGATGATAACGAAAACCCACTTGACACTTGTTCACATCAGAAAACTTTTCTTCATATCAGAAAGTGAGCATTTCAAGTGTACATCAACAGGAAACTAACAGATCACCTAGTTTATAGGAACTAGTAAGACATGTAGGTAAGCAGGTTAGAATGCATCATTTGGTGATGGGCCAATTTAATACGGTAGTAATAAAACCTAAACAATCAAATAACTTCATTTGCTGACATGGAAACATCTGGTCCAAGTGGCAACATGAATACATTTGATGTCACAAGCATTGGTATTTATGATAAGCTGTGGACTGACTCAATCAACATTAATTAAACATTCATTTGTTTACCTACGATCACGCTAATTTGCTCACTCAGATGAACTAAACACTTCACAAATGGGTTGGGTATGACTACAGAAAGATCAGAATAAAGTCATTTTAAATGTCATTCAGAAATAGGGCACATAATGTTGCTGGTAGTATGCATTTCAAAGGCAGATGAAAGTCTCTGAAATTGCATGTTTCCCCCATATTATTTGCATATAAACTTTTTTTCCCTTGAGATTGATAAACCACGTTGTTTGAGATGGATATGAGTGAACCGGTTTTGACAGCCCAAATAAGAAAAATGCCATAATTGCCAGCACAGCACATCTGTTTTCATATAATTGTGTGGTGCCTACAAATAATTTATAGGCTGACAAATAGGCAGAGGTACTATCAGGGGAGTCATGCACCCCACAAATCTGAGGGGGCACAAAGTATGTGAGGATTGCTTGGGGCTAGGCCTGACCATAGATTGGAGAATGTTGCTAGTCTAACTTGATTGATAGCCTGAAATAACTTATTGGTATCTAGTTAGGAGGTTAGTAGATTGGGAACTATCTGAGCTAACTTCATACAAGTGCTAGGTGGCT